>NW_027145483.1:0-18415 GCF_026170545.1 Melanerpes formicivorus | reverse complement strand
TCCAAGGTTAGGTTTGGATTCTCCTGGAGTCGCACACAGAACGAGTCTCACGATTCCAGTGGTCTAATTTTATAGCTGCATTTTCTTCTCTCTGCCTAGGTGAGAGAATGACCTCACTAAAGAAGAGAGATAGCCTGAGCTCTACAGGAACCTTGAACCCAAGCAGCCAGTGCCTTCTGTGAGTACAAGCTGTTCTTGTTCAACGTGGAACTAGTTGAGAGCTGAAGCCAGACCACACCTTAATTCCCTCAGCTTCCTCTTCTGCAGATTAAACAGTCCCAGTTCCTTCAGCCACTCCTCATAAGACTTGTTATCCAGACCCTTCACCAGCTTTGTGGCCCTTCTCTGGGGACACTCTCTCACCTCTGTGCTGGGGAACACCACTTCTGCCGGGCCAGCCACCAGCTGGGTTTAACTCTGTTCCCCACTGCTCTTGGGGCCCAGCCATCCATCGTGTTCTGCTGTCCAGCAGTCCCTTTGAAAAAAAATCCATCTGAAAAAAGAAGTAGCAGAGAAGGAAAGTTGAAGCTGCAAAGATTGCAGTCCCCTCAGTTGTTGAGGATTGTTTTGAGCAAGAGGGGCCTTGGGTCCCAGGAACGCCTGTGCAATTCAGGCCTTGAAGAATTCTCTGTGATAATATAGTGGCGGAGTAAGAGATGTGAGAAAGTGCTGATTGCTTGGTATGCTGAAGTCCAGCTGCCTCTGAGATGGGAGGCAAGCAAGATAAGGAGGAGGCGAGATCTGGGGAAGAGAGCAATTAGACCGGATAGAAGAATTCCACCGAGTTGTGAAAACAATGATGTAACCTTTTAGAGAGCAACCAATAGTATGTTGCCAAGTGGGCATAATTATAGCAGACTGTATATAAGATGTGTCTGATGCTCAATAAAGTTGGATTCCGCTGATCAAATTGGTCGAATAAGCGGCCCCTTCTTGCGGCACTCAGTTCTTGTGGTACTCCCTGTGAGATCCTAAGCCACCTGAACTGAGCCGGTCAGGCAGCCAAGCTAGTGCAGCAGTGTCTTCTGGAGAGTTGATAGGAGCCAGTTCTGTGGGGTTTGTTGAAGTGAGTGGCCAGTCGTTCTACATGAACAGTTGTCTTAGTGCTAGCAAGTAGGAGGCTCTGAAGTGTGGTACTTTGAGAGCTCCATTCATACTTGCCCTTCAGGAGGAGCCAGCTCTTTCATTGAAGCCAGTGCTTTCACGCCAAAAGAAGGGAACTCTTCTTAGTCCACAGAGCACATGGGCAGGGGAAAATGTCTGTAGCTGGTGAGATGGCCTGTGCTACAGTCCATCTTCTTCATCTCCTCCTTACTCCTTCAAGTCTCATTCCCCATTTTCTTTTCAGAGAAACTTGCTAGGGAAAGCGTTAAAGTCCTGCCTTACAGCGACCAGCAGGAAATCTTTTCCACCCCATGATGGGATTGGGATGAAGGTCCCCTGGTCACAGAGGGACATTAGGTTAGTGATGCAACACCTGCTTTTCACACATCTTTTCTGTTAGGCACGAGCACCTGAATGTCCTCTGCGGTCCGTGCGGTGGCCTTCAAGGTGATCTACTCTTATACCCTTCTGTGGCACTCGGGTCAGAAGAGCAGGCTGGCTGTTGCCAAGAGCCTCCTGTCCCCGAGACTGCTTTTTGCTGTCTGAGCAGGTGACTCCATCTATTGGGGAAATGGCATTTCTCCCCATTCTGGTGTCACTGGTGGCTGTTGAGGATTAGATCAAAGGCCCGAGCCTTTAGGGCAGGACTGGTGGCAAATGTTGGACAGTGGCTAGGTGCTCATCTGCCAGAGCTCTCTGCCCTGGGATGGATCCCATCTGGTGCCATAGACTTCTGAGGGTCCCAGTGGTATCTCAGTCCCTCCCAGTTCTTTCCCAGTCCTTCTCAGTCACCCCTAGTCCTTCCAATTTCCATCCCAGTTCCTCCCGTTTCCTTCCCATTCCCTCCCATTCCCTTTGGAATTCCTCACAGTCCCTCCCGGTCCTTCCCAATCTCCTTCCAGTCCCTTCCAAGTCTCTTCCAGTCCCTTCTCAGTCCTGTCCCCATCCCCATCCCCATTCCCATTCCTCCCAATCCTCTCCCAGTCTCCCCCAAGTCCCATCCCCGTCACTCCCAGTCCCCTCCCAGTCTCTCCTAGTCCTTTCCCAGTTCCTCTCAATCCCTCCCAGTCTCCTTCTCATCTTGCAGCGTGGCAGATTTCCCGGAGTGGGAAAGCAGAGCCGCGCTCTCTTTGGTCAGTACAGTTTAGGTGGGAAGTGCTTCCACTGGCTCCATTGGTCCAGATCGCCCCAGTTTGGGCTCTGTTTACTTTGGGGCCATTTGGGCCCATTTAGGATCCTCTTTGGGACTTTTTCCCCAGTTGTTCCCAGTCCCTTCCAGTTCCCTCGGAGCTCTCTCACAGTTCTCCCCAGTGCCTCCCACTTGAGCCTCCACTACCTCTTAGTCTCTACCAGTTTCCTCCAGTTTTCTTTCAGTCTCTGACAGTTTCCTCCTCCTTCCCTCCCAGATTCCACCTCGTGCCCTCCCAGTCCCTCCCAGTTTCTTCCCAGTCGCTTCCAGTTCTCTCCCAGTCCTTTGGTGGGAGGAAACTGTTGGGACCAGGAGGGCACCGGGAGGAGGCCATTACTGTGTAGTTTGGTAATACTGACGGCTGCAGCTGGTGCTGAGCTAAACAGAATGATCACAGAAGGCTTTTTCTCTGAAGCCAGAGCTGCCTGCTGGGGGAACGAACGTTTTTCTGACAGCTCTTGGAGGAACATTTCTGTAGAGGTGTTCCCCAGGGCTCCTCAGGTGCTCAGAACTCAACATGTTGCCTTGGCGGGGAATAAAACTCATGGAAAGCTGAGCGTGAGGTGACAACGCAGGCACCGCCCCCCCCAGCGTGGCAGCACCGCCCTCAACAACATGGCGCCGGATGCTTTAAAACGGCTCAGTGCAGGGTTGTGGCTGGTAGAGGTCGGAGCTCCTCCTCTGTGTCCCAGGTCAGTGCTAGTCTCTGCTGCTTTGTGGGGTTTCTCTATAGCAGCCGCTGGAGCTGCGTGGGGCTTTGGGGGTGGCTGCCAGCGGGGCAGCGCGGGGCTTTGGGGAGGTGGCGGCCGGCGGGGGGTGTCTGGGTTCGGCTGGCGGGGCTCTGTGGGGGTGGCGGCTGCTGCCTCAACTGTACCCAGAGATACCTGGAACTCTGGGCTGCAGCTGGTGCCCAGATCAAAGACAGCTTTGTCTCTAAGGCCAGTGCTTCTCTGCAGAGGAACCAAGATTTCTCTGCAGGTGTTGCCCAGGGTTCCTCATCTGCTCAGAATGCCCAGCTCCAGTGCCAGGCTGATGTCACCTCACAGCCGTCACTCTGTCGGTGTTTGCCTAGGAGTGCCAGAAATCTTCCTGGAACTATTGGAGAAAAGGAAGCTTTGTCTGTCTCTGTTTGTGGTTGTGGTGGGTTAACACCTTTTTCTGAAAACAAAAGAAGAAAGCAGGGTGGAGGGCTTGCGGGTACTTTACACTCCCTGAAGGGCGTCTCCCCCCTAGGAAAGCTGAGTCTGTTCCACTTCCCCCTCCCTGCCCAGCAAGGGTATAAAAAAGCAGGACCTCATAGCTGTTGGATCTCCTTTTTGGCTCCTGCCTCTGCTGGATGAGAGCTACTGCAGCTGCTCTCCTGATCCTCAGCCACGTGGCCGGACCTGATCCTTCTCCCTGCTGCCTCTGCGCCTCCTCAGAGACAGACTGGTTTTGTATTATTCTTTTTCTATCCCCCTCCCATCCATTTTTGTTCCTTGCCCTTGTGAACCCTTTTTTCCCTGTTATTGCTATATATATATATATATATAAGGAAAAAAAAATTACTTGCCTCTCTACTTCCAAGCTGACTCCAGATTGTTGCTTAGTGGGTTTGCTCCTTACCTTTTTTTTTTCCCTCCTCTCCCTGTTTGGAGGGAGGAGGTGGGGGGGAAGTGGGGAAGAGATTCTCAGCCTTTTCCCCATTTGAGCTTTTAACTCTCAGTTAAGGCTCAAACCACTACAATTTTTGGCGCCTCCAACGTGGGGCTTGGAAATTGATCTTGTATTGGGAAAGCAATACTTTTTTTCTGAAAAAGGAGCTTGAAGTAGAAATGGCAATTTTAAAGAACCTGATGGTCCAAGCCTTTTCATGGGCTTTTGGCTGGATCTTTTGGACCCACATCTACAAATTAATAACTTACCACGTGGTGTGGTTAATGATAGAGATGCTGATCAAGTGGATAAAAACTTTACCAATTAAGTTAGGCATGTATCTCTTGAATCCATTGAATTTCACTGTCAGTGGTAACTTTTCTAACATAGGAAACTTTCCTGAAGCAAGTTATGAAACCAATGGTGTAGATAAAAGTGCCTGTGATGGAAAATTGCTCTACGTTGCAATATGCTCCATATGCCTAAATGTAATCCTTATAGTGGCATTTGCTGGGACCGTGTTGGGTGGAGAACTAGCTAACCCATTAAGAGCTGTTTGGAGGGTGATAACACACTCCTTTGTGCTCTTTAATGACTGGGGGCGTGTCTGCTGTGGGCATTGTAAGCACTCTGTAGACACAAAGAGGGAGGGGTCGGGTTGTAATGACTGTGCCAGCTCTCAGCCTGAGCCCCAGGCACAAGGGTTTGCCCCACCACCAGCAGTCCCACAGTTGACCCCTGATGCTCCTGCCAATGCAGTCTCTCTAGCACCGGTCACCACACACAGGAAAAGAAATCAAAAATCATCGCCAAGCACGGATGGTGAGGAAGGAATCTCAGCAGGCCCCAGCACCTCACAGAATCCAGCGGTGGATGAAGATGATTCAGACCAGGAAATAACTGTTACATCGCTGCCCAGAAAGGAACTAAGGCAAACTCGTCTGGACTACGCCAGGAAAGAGGGTGAGCCAATACTAAGCTGGGCCCTGAGATGCTGGGACAAGGGGGTGGACACAGTGGACCTGGATAAGAGGGAGGCAAAGCTTTTAGGCTCCCTGACTCGTGATGCTGGTCTGGACAAAGAGTTAGCCAAACTTGATGGAATACACACTCTCTGGGCCCGGATTCTGAACGCCATCAAGAGCCGGTACCGCTCAAGAGATGACCTGCCCTGGGCCCCAGTTAGATGGACAACTATGGAACAGGGCATTCGGTATCTGAGGCAGATGGCCGTGATGGAAATAATTTATGGAGATGGCCAGCTCCCTTCGGACCCAGATGAGGTGCCCATGAGACGGCCCTTCGTAAAGAAACTCACCCAGAGTGCTCCTCAGAAATATGCTCACACATTAGGAGGGATACTCTTGACTGGACAGGATGGAAGTCCTAAAACTGTCTGTGAGTTTGCCAATGATTTAAGGGAACATGAGGACAGCGTAAATCAGAAACTCCTGATCTCAGCCATAGAAACTATGGCTAAAGACATTGTCAAAGAGATCAAGACCTCCATGTCTGAACTGAAAAAGGGGAGCGATGCCTCCTTTTCCCCTTCTCCTTCAGAATGGGTCCAGGTTTCAGCAATCAGGAACAGGCGACCTTCCCCTAGGAGATCACCCCAAGCCAATCGGGGAATGTCAAGGGGGTCTCTGTGGAGGTTCCTCTGTGACCATGGAGAGGACATGGACACCTGGCATGGCCAACCCACCTCTGCCCTCTGGAACAGGGTGCGGGAACTGCAAGGTGGGCACCACGGGGATAACTCATCTAGGAGAAGAGCTGCCCCAGTTTCCTGGAGTGGTCGCTCTCGCTCAAGAGACCCTTCCCCTAGTAACACAGGACCATGTGACAAGTGTGGACATTGCCGCCAGCATTAGAGGTGCCCTACCTCCAGCCAGGTGGAGGCCAGGGATAACAGAGTATACTGGGATGTGTACGTGAAATGGCCTGGCACTTCAGAAGCCCTGAAGTACCGAGCTCTGGTGGACACAGGGGCCCAATGCACCCTGATACCATCGGGGTACAAAGGGGCTGAGTCCATAAGCATTCAAGGAGTCACAGGAGGCTCACAAGACTTGACTGTACTGCAAGCTGAGATAAGCCTGACCGGGAATGAATGGGGAAAGCACGACATAGTGACTGGTCCAGATGCACCTTGCATTCTTGGCATTGACTTTCTGCGGGAGGGATGCTTCAAGGACCCTAGGGGGCACAAGTGGGCGTTTGGGGTGGCAGCTGTGGAGACTGCAGGCAAAGAACAGCTGTCCACCATGCCCGAGCTTTCAGATGACCCCTCCGTAGTGGGCAGCCATAAGGTGCAGGATTTGAAGTTACCTATTGCCTCTCGCATAGTACATCGCAGGCAATACAGGACCAACAGACACTCTCTGCACCCCATACACCAACTGATTCGACGACTGGAGAGCCATAGCGTGATCAGCAAGGCTCACTCCCCCTTCAACAGCCCGATATGGCCAGTGCGGAAGGCAAATGGGGAATGGAGACTGACTGTGGACTACCGTGGCCTGAATGAAGTGACTCCTCCGATCAGCGCTGCCGTGCCAGACATGCTGGAGCTCCAGTACGAGCTGGAATCGAAGGCGGCCAAGTGGTATGCCACAATTGACATTGCTAATGCCTTTTTTTCCATTCCCATTGCAGAAGAATGCCGGCCACAGTTTGCTTTCACCTGGAGGGGAGCACAGTATCAATGGAATCGGTTACCTCAGGGCTGGGTCCATAGCTCAACCATCTGCCATGAGGTGATCCAGACTGCCTTGGAGAAAGGTGGAGCTCCTGAGCATCTGCAGTTCATTGATGACATCATTGTATGGGGTGAGACAGCAGAGGAAGTTTACCAGAAGGGTAAGAGGATAATTGACATCCTGCTGGAGGCTGGCTTTGCCATCAAGAGAAGCAAGGTGAAAGGGCCTGCCAGGGAGATCCAGTTCCTGGGTGTTCAATGGCAGGATGGCCGTCGCCACATCCCTCAGGAGGTGGTGAAGAGGGTAGCCACTATGGTGCAGCCCACGAACAAGAAAGAGACACAGTCATTTTTGGGGCTTGTGGGCTTCTGGAAAATGCGCATTCCCGGGTACAGTCAAATTGTGAAGCCTCTCTTCCATGTAACAAGGAAGAAAAATGATTTTGTGTGGGGACCTGAGCAGCAGGTGGCGTTTGACCAGATCAAACGAGAGGTGGTCCATGCTATGGCTCTGGGACCTGTTCGAACTGGGCCAGATATCAAGAATGTGCTGTACACTGCGGCTGGTGAGAATGGTCCTACATGGAGCTTGTGGCAGAAGGCTCCTGGTGAAACCAGGGGCAGGCCCCTAGGTTTCTGGAGTAAGGGGTACAAAGGCTCTGAGGCCAACTACACCGCGACAGAGAAGGAAATCCTAGCTGCCTATGAGGGCGTCCGGGCTGCCTCTGAGGTAATTGGGACTGAGTCACCTCTATTTCTAGCTCCGAGACTTCCAGTCCTGACCTGGATGTTCAAAGGGAGAGGCTCAAGCCCACATCATGCCACAGATGCTACCTGGAGTAAGTGGATGGCCCTGATAACTCAGCGAGCTCGGATGGGGAACTTCGAACACCCTGGCATAGTGGAAGTGATCACCAACTGGCCAGAGGGTGCTGACTTTGGAATGCCACCAGAGCAGACAGTGACCCGTGCTGAGGAGGCTCCCCCATATAACGATCTCCCTGACAACGAGAAGGGCTATGCTCTATTTACAGATGGGTCCTGCCGGCTTGTAGGAAGCAAGCGGAGATGGAAGGCAGCTGTCTGGAGCCCAACAAGGCAAGTGGCAGAAGCAAGGGATGGAGAAGGTGAATCCAGTCAGTATGCAGAGGTAAAAGCTGTCCAGCTGGCCCTGGATATAGCAGAACGAGAGAACTGGCCAGTGCTGTACCTCTACACTGACTCCTGGATGGTAGCCAACGCTTTGTGGGGGTGGCTGAAGGAATGGAGGAGGAACGGGTGGCAGAGAAAAGGGAAGCCTGTTTGGGCCGCTGACCTGTGGCAAGACATCGCCGCCCGCCTGGACAGGCTGCCAACCATGGTACGGCACATCGATGCACACATCCCCAAGAGCAGAGCCACAGAGGAGCACAAGCACAACCACCAAGCAGACCTGGCTGCTAAGATCTCCCAAATAGACTTGGACTGGGAACACAAGGGTGAGCTGTTCTTAGCTCGCTGGGCCCATGACACTTCTGGCCACCAAGGGAGAGATGCCACATACCGGTGGGCTCGGGACAGAGCTGTGGACATCTCTATGGAGGCCATCTCACAGGTCATCCATGAGTGTGACATCTGTGCTGCCATCAAGCAGGCCAAGCGCATGAAGCCTCTGTGGTATGGGGGGAGATGGTCGAAATATAAATATGGAGAGGCCTGGCAGATCGACTACATCACCCTTCCTCGGTCTCACAGTGGCAAGCAGTACGTACTGACCATGGTGGAGGCAAGTACAGGGTGGCTGGAGACCTATCCAGTTCCTCATGCCACTGCTCGCAACACCATCCTGGGCCTAGACAGACATATCCTGTGGAGACATGGCACCCCCGGGAGGATTGAATCAGACAATGGAACCCACTTCAGGAACCATCTCATAAGGGACTGGGCAAAGGAACATGGGATTGAGTGGATTTACCACATCCCATACCATGCACCAGCTGCAGGGAAGGTCGAGCGCTACAATGGCTTGCTAAAGACCACCCTAAAAGCCATGGGGGGTGGAACCTTCAGGAACTGGGAAAAGCACCTAGCTCAAGCCACTTGGTTAGTGAACAGCAGAGGATCTGTGAACCGAGCTGGTCCTGCCCAGTCCGACCTGCTGCAAACAGTGGATGGAGATGGAGTTCCTGTGATTGCTGAGAAGAACCTGCTGGGGAAGTCAGTGTGGGTTTTCCCTGCTGCTGGTGGGGGCAAACCAACCCGAGGGGTGGTCTCGGCTGAGGGGCCTGGTCACACGTACTGGGTTATGTTAGAAACTGGGGACATTCAGTGTATCCCACAGCAGAACGTGACTCTGGCTGAGAGAGGATGAACTCAGAGGAGGCAACACTCATCAATGTAATTATGTGAATAGTTATAAGTTGTTCTAAGTTTCTCCATCCTAGTTTAACACCAGCCCAGCATCCAGGACCCAACGTACCCACTGCACACCAACCCAAAGAGCATCATCTCACCTGTACCCGTTCCTGATGTCCCTACAGCAACGGACTGTTCCCTATGTCCATACAGCAACAGACTGTTCCTGACTTTTTCCTTTCCCTTTCAAAGACAGACTGATTCCTGATTCTTCTCCACATGCCTGCCCAGTTCAAGCACCACCTACAGTGACCATCAGCAGAGAGAGAGACTGCCCTGGGAGAGAGCAAGCCGGGATAGCAAGAGACTTGCACCAAGGATTCAAATACCATGTGTCAAAATCACATAAAGGGGCTGTGGCAGGAGAGAGGAAGTGGAACAGAGGGGTGGATTGTGGTGGGTTAACACCTTTTTCTGAAAACAAAAGAAGAAAGCAGGGTGGAGGGCTTGCGGGTACTTTACACTCCCTGAAGGGCGTCTCCCCCTAGGAAAGCTGAGTCTGTTCCACTTCCCCCTCCCTGCCCAGCAAGGGTATAAAAAAGCAGGACCTCATAGCTGTTGGATCTCCTTTTTGGCTCCTGCCTCTGCTGGATGAGAGCTACTGCAGCTGCTCCCCTGATCCTCAGCCACGTGGCCGGACCTGATCCTTCTCCCTGCTGCCTCTGCGCCTTCTCAGAGACAGACTGGTTTTGTATTATTCTTTTTCTATCCCCCTCCCATCCATTTTTGTTCCTTGCCCTTGTGAACCTTTTTTCCCTGTTATTGCTATATATATATATATATTTTGAAGGAAAAAAAAAAAATTACTTGCCTCTCTACTTCCCTCTCTACTTCCAAGCTGACTCCAGATTGTTGCTTAGTGGGTTTGCTCCTTACCTTTTTTTTTCCCTCCTCTCCCTGTTTGGAGGGAGGAGGTGGGGGGGAAGTGGGGAAGAGATTCTCAGCCTTTTCCCCATTTGAGCTTTTAACTCTCAGTTAAGGCTCAAACCACTACATTGTGGTACCCTCTGTGAGATCCTAAGCCACCTGAACTGAGCCGGTCAGGCAGCCAAGCTAGTGCAGCAGTGTCTTCTGGAGAGTTGATAGGAGCCAGTTCTATGGGGTTTGTTGAAGTGAGTGGCCAGTCGTTCTACATGAACAATTGTCTTAGTGCTAGCAAGTAGGAGGCTCTGAAGTGTGGTACTTTGAGAGCTCCATTCATACTTGCCCTTCAGGAGGAGCCAGCTCTTTCATTGAAGCCAGTGCTTTCACGCCAAAAGAAGGGAACTCTTCTTAGTCCACAGAGCACATGGGCAGGGGAAAATGTTTGTAGCTGGTGAGATGGCCTGTGCTACAGTCCATCTTCTTCATCTCCTCCTTACTCCTTCAAGTCTCATTCCCCATTTTCTTTTCAGAGAAACTTGCTAGGGAAAGCGTTAAAGTCCTGCCTTACAGCGACCAGCAGGAAATCTTTTCCACCCCATGATGGGATTGGGATGAAGGTCCCCTGGTCACAGAGGGACATTAGGTTAGTGATGCAACACCTGCTTTTCACACATCTTTTCTGTTAGGCACGAGCACCTGAATGTCCTCTGCGGTCCGTGCGGTGGCCTTCAAGGTGATCTACTCTTATACCCTTCTGTGGCACTCGGGTCAGAAGAGCAGGCTGGCTGTTGCCAAGAGCCTCCTGTCCCCGAGACTGCTTTTTGCTGTCTGAGCAGGTGACTCCATCTATTGGGGAAATGGCATTTCTCCCCATTCTGGTGTCACTGGTGGCTGTTGAGGATTAGATCAAAGGCCCGAGCCTTTAGGGCAGGACTGGTGGCAAATGTTGGACAGTGGCTAGGTGCTCATCTGCCAGAGCTCTCTGCCCTGGGGTGGATCCCATCTGGTGCCATAGACTTCTGAGGGTCCCAGTGGTATCTCAGTCCCTCCCAGTTCTTTCCCAGTCCTTCTCAGTCACCCCTAGTCCTTCCAATTTCCATCCCAGTTCCTCCCGTTTCCCATTCCCTCCCATTCCCTTTGGAATTCCTCACAGTCCCTCCCGGTCCTTCCCAATCTCCTTCCAGTCCCTTCCAAGTCTCTCCCAGTCCCTTCTCAGTCCTGTCCCCATCCCCATCCCTCCCAATCCTCTCCCAGTCTCCTCCCAGTCCCATCCCCGTCACTCCCAGTCCCCTCCCAGTCTCTCCTAGTCCTTTCCCAGTTCCTCTCAATCCCTCCCAGTCTCCTTCTCATCTTGCAGCGTGGCAGATTTCCCGGAGTGGGAAAGCAGAGCCGCGCTCTCTTTGGTCAGTACAGTTTAGGTGGGAAGTGCTTCCACTGGCTCCATTGGTCCAGATCGCCCCAGTTTGGGCTCTGTTTACTTTGGGGCCATTTGGGCCCATTTAGGATCCTCTTTGGGACTTTTTCCCCAGTTGTTCCCAGTCCCTTCCAGTTCCCTCGGAGCTCTCTCACAGTTCTCCCCAGTGCCTCCCACTTGAGCCTCCACTACCTCTCAGTCTCTACCAGTTTCCTCCCAGTTTTCTTTCAGTCTCTGACAGTTTCCTCCTCCTTCCCTCCCAGATTCCACCTCGTGCCCTCCCAGTCCCTCCCAGTTTCTTCCCAGTCGCTTCCAGTTCTCTCCCAGTCCTTTGGTGGGAGGAAACTGTTGGGACCGGGAGGGCACCGGGAGGAGGCCATTACTGTGTAGTTTGGTAATACTGACGGCTGCAGCTGGTGCTGAGCTAAACAGAATGATCACAGAAGGCTTTTTCTCTGAAGCCAGAGCTGCCTGCTGGGGGAACGAACGTTTTTCTGACAGCTCTTGGAGGAACATTTCTGTAGAGGTGTTCCCCAGGGCTCCTCAGGTGCTCAGAACTCAACATGTTGCCTTGGCGGGGAATAAAACTCATGGAAAGCTGAGCGTGAGGTGACAACGCAGGCACCGCCCCCCCCAGCGTGGCAGCGCCGCCCTCAACAACATGGCGCCGGATGCTTTAAAACGGCTCAGTGCAGGGTTGTGGCTGGTAGAGGTCAGAGCTCCTCCTCTGTGTCCCAGGTCAGTGCTAGTCTCTGCTGCTTTGTGGGGTTTCTCTATAGCAGCCGCTGGAGCTGCGCGGGGCTTTGGGGGTGGCTGCCAGCGGGGCAGCGCGGGGCTTTGGGGAGGTGGCGGCCGGCGGGGGGTGTCTGGGTTCGGCTGGCGGGGCTCTGTGGGGGTGGCGGCTGCTGCCTCAACTGTACCCAGAGATACCTGGAACTCTGGGCTGCAGCTGGTGCCCAGATCAAAGACAGCTTTGTCTCTAAGGCCAGTGCTTCTCTGCAGAGGAACCAAGATTTCTCTGCAGGTGTTGCCCAGGGTTCCTCATCTGCTCAGAATGCCCAGCTCCAGTGCCAGGCTGATGTCCCCTCACAGCCGTCACTCTGTCGGTGTTTGCCTAGGAGTGCCAGAAATCTTCCTGGAACTATTGGAGAAAAGGAAGCTTTGTCTGTCTCTGTTTGCGGTGCCCTGAGAAGGACTTGTACCGACACAGGCTCAGAAAGCTGAAACAAAACAATGAGAGCAACAGATGGAAGAGATGGGTTGATTGCCAGCAAGAAATGCACCAACTGCAAGGCGATTTTGGGGTAGTAAATCCCAGAAGGTGTGACACGCTTGGAGATGCAGACCTGCGCAGCAGCTGTCACAGAGGAGGGAAGCGCAGCAAAAACTCAGCTGTGTGCTGAAGGTGCAAATCCTACCCAGAAGGGTGTCCGTGGGTCAGGGTGATAAAAAGCCCCTCAGCTATCTCTTTCCTTCCATGATACCATATGGGGGTGGGTGCTGATGCAGGAGAGGAGCAGGTGAGTGAGGGGCGGGGGATGCTGCCCAAAAAAGCTGCCTGAATGCTCTCAGAGGGGATGAAAACCCATGAAAAAAATGTTAGTCTGAGGTATTCCAGCAGAGAAAAAGCTGTGCTCTTAATCGAGAGATTGCAGAACAGTAGTA
This sequence comes from Melanerpes formicivorus, assembly GCF_026170545.1. Lineage (NCBI taxonomy): Eukaryota > Metazoa > Chordata > Aves > Piciformes > Picidae > Melanerpes > Melanerpes formicivorus. The sequence continues at coordinate 5,449 of NW_027145483.1, read as the reverse complement.
ATGTGGATGCAAAAAGGCTTTGAAATGACTCTTATTTGCAAACTAAAAAACCCCACAAGACACACAAAAGAAACATCACTGGTTTTATTTTTAGTTTCTTAATTTGAATGGGAAGTCAAGGGGAATATAGAGGCATGTGGGGACCAATGGAAGGTCTCCTGTGGGTATTTTAGTCGGATGGTTAGGGTTAGTTGTGGTGGTGGGGGGAAAGCTTTGCAGTAGTGGCCTTTGTGGCGGGGGTCCAAATAACCCTAAATATCCAACTAATCCTTTGGGAGACTCTCCAGAGGCCCTCCTGATCCCTCTATGTGCCCCCAACTTCCCCTTTGATACCCCCAGGTGCACCTTAGGTGCCAACCGATCCCCTTAAGAGGGGTGGCAACACTGACCAGTTAGGGGCTTCTCTTGCCCCTGTGTGTGGGGAGCAGCTGAGTGCGGCCCTCTTTGAAGGTTTTTCCATTTGTATTGAAAACTAAGAAACAAAAAGAAAAAAAACCCAAAGAAACAAAGAAGGGCAACCCCCCCTCCCGTGACAGACAAAAAGGAAGGTCTACTGTTTTTATGTGATACACATGTTATATTTATGCTTTGAAACCCTGTTTTGCTCTCCCTAGAATTTGCTTTTACATTCCAGAAGCTCTCCTGTTTAAGTGGATGTAGAAGAATAGTATGATGTGGGAAGGTGTTTTGGGATAGCTTTGGAAGACTATGGGGAAGATTTGCCTTTGCTCGAGTCAGAGAAAGCTATGTTTTGCCTTTGACTCTGAGAGTAATGTAAACACTTTGGAACCAAAGGAGAGAAACTGGGCAGAGTTTGGTTGGACGTGTTAAAATAGTTTCGTTATTACGACCTACTGTATGCCTTAATTACACGTACGCCAGTAGAAAATGCCCAATTGCGATGTGCCAAGTGTGCCTTCTGATTAGACTATATAACTTTGCTGTATAATGTAATAAATGTCTTCAGCTGCTTACATCTGGCCCAAAAAGCACTGCTCGAAGTAAAACATCGATACTACAACAAATGGTCACCCCGGACAGAGGTAAGCGACAGGGGAAACTGAGGGTCGGTGCCTCCTGTTGAGGAGCACGTATGGGTAATCAAAGAACAAAAGAAGATAACTTGATACTCAGAGTCATTTACTTACATCTTGGAGGGAAAAAAAAAGTAGAATGAAAAGACATGGGAGCAGGGAGGGATTGCATCCTTCAGGGCAGCAACAAAAGTAAACAAAATTGTTACATCTTCCCTTACAACACGGGGACTAATTAAAGATTCTTTAGATCAATTAGCAGAGCATTATAAAGCTGTTAGAATAGTAATGCCATTTCACCAGAACAAAGCTCTTTGACATCTACGCCCCCCAGCCCCCCTCCCCCACCATGGCCACTAAGCTCACCTGCTCCCGTGGAGCTGCAGTCACTGGCACCTGGCCAATAGCAACAGCAGCCCACTCCCCCCCTGCTGCTGGACACCCCCCCACTAACTCTTAAAAGTTTTTCCATGTGTTTTAATTGTTGTGGCCGGTTGATGCTGCCCCCTTAAGAAAGGGAATATGGTGGACGGAAGTTGGTAAACGGAAGGAATAGTCTAAACTAATTTCATTGGAAGAGTGGGAGGAAGCACCTTCTGAACAGGGAGTGAACTGGACATTTCCAGGACTTTTCTATGTCTTGCTTCCGCCTTTCCACGGTGCAGCAGCTCTCTGTCTCTGTGCTGGGCTTTCTGCCAAGGCCTAGGCCTTGAAGTCCAGATACCAGGCCTGTATTAACTCCTTTCCAATTAACACAAACTGCTTCTAACATTTTTTTTTCTCCTCTCTTTTCTCTCTCTTTCTATCCCACTCTGGGAAGGGGGGGGGAGAGAGGGGAGAGCGGAGGTGGGGAACCCCCTCTCTGCCGAGGGGGGTTACTCTCATTTCTGTGTTACTCTGTTGTATATCTTTGTATATATTGTAGATATTGTAAATTTGTAAACATTCCCCTGCATACCTTACATTGCTTTGTAAATATAGCTCCACTGCTTTGCTAATTCAGCTTGTGAGTTTTTTTTTCCTTTCCCTTCAATTTTTTTTTCCCTTTTACCTTACAAGGGGGAAGGGAGGAGGCTTCTCGGCCTTACCCTTCCAAACCCACTACATTTTTTTATTGGCGTACCCAACGTGCGGCAGATAATTAGTTTAATTTATTACTTGATTGATTTAGTGTTTTCTAGCTGAATTAGCAAACATGAAGGTATTGTGGTTTGTGGAGCGATTATTCTTTTCAATTTTTGGGGCTCTGGTTTACAGATATTGTTTGGGTTTGATTTTGGATTACCTGGGCAAATATTTGGTGCGGACAATTTATATGTGGGTTATGTATAGAGTTAAATTATGGTATGGAAAATGTATTAATTTCCTATGGCCAGTGAGATACAGGAATGTTACCTCCACCACTCTCCCACTTGAGATAAAGGGTTTTAAGATTCCACCGTAGGAAAGAGTAACTTTAGGTGATGCCTGGGATCCAAAGGTGATTTATTTCATGTGTATAATTCTGCTGCTGGTGATAACTAATGTGTATTCTCTGTATTCCTGGCGTCGGGAGAGAAAGGTGTCCAGAGCTTGTTTTGTTATGAAAACTAGATCAAAAAGAAAACGCCATGGCTCTCGATCAGTCCCAGAGTCATCTAGTGACGAGGACTGTGGAGAATCTGTGTCAGCTAAAAAGAAGGCTAAAAAGTTAATTGGTAAAGCAGCTCTAAATGACTTTGCTGATTCTAGCAAGCAGCCAAGGGCATCGGCTGGTATCAACATGGCACCTACTCCTTCTCCTTCTTCTTCTTCTCCGTCGGCCATTAACGGAGCAACATCACTTCCGCCCACTCCCTCGGTGGGACCGGAAGTCACTGCCCCATCAGCTGATTTATCTCAGGACCTGTCAGCTTCTATTAAGGTGGCTGTAAATTCAAACACAGCTCCAGTTAAGGTGGCTCCTTTAAAGACTAGAGGTGGAAAGGCCAAAGATGGAGAAGAAGAGGAGGAGACTGATCCTGGTGAGGGGCCCTCTACTCTAAAAGATCCTGCTCAGGAGGAAGAGAAGGTTTGTTTTAAAGATCTAGCTAACCTAGTGAGATCAAAGCAGGATAGAGATGAAGTTAGGAAGGCAGCTGGCAAAGGTGGTTCTCAGCTTAAAGAGATCCTTAGGAGAATGACAGCAGGATTATATGGACAAAGAATTCAGGGAGATGAGGAACAAGATGATATTACAGACTGTTCGTCACCACGGGAGGAATTGCGAAATGTCCGTAAAGATTTCACCAGGGCAGATAAGGAGCCAGTTCTAGCTTGGCTTAGTAGGTGTTATGATACAGGTGCTTCAGCTCTAACAGTTGGAGACAAGTCAGCAGCTCAGTTAGGAACTCTCTCAAGGGACAATGGAATAGATAGACATCTAGGCGAAGCTCTCGGTAAGGTTAATCTGTGGATACGCCTTTTAATGGCGGTTGCCCTGAGATACCCTTCCCGCGATGACCTTCCATGGAACCCTAAACCCTGGACTACCATAGATGAGGGAATTAAGCGCTTGAGAGAATTTGCTGTTAGAGAGCTACTCTATGGTGAACATGAAACTCTGAATCCTGATGACATTCCTGTGGGTATTGGTCTTGCTAAAAAGATCATCAAACTTGCTCCTTCTAATTATACAAACATTCTGGCAAGCAGAATTGTGTCAAGAAGTTATGGTGGAGCTTCTCCTACGGTTGGCCAATTCAGTGATCAAATGAGACAATTGGAGGATAGCATGACACGTGGTTCTTTGGTTTCAGCCATTGAAACTCTGTCTGGAAAAATTGAGAATTGCATGAAGGATCTGAAAGATTCCATATACCAATTGGCACAGAAGGATAATTTCAATTCTTCCTCCAGGTGGATACAAGTTTCATCTGTGAGGAATACACGTCCTCCAAGGAGGTCATTCCAAAACAGGTTATTCCAAAACAGGTCATTCCAAAACAGACCACCAAGGCAATCACGTAGAACTATTTGGATAACTCTGCGTGATCAGTTTGGTGAGAACATGAACCGCTGGGATGGCCAACCAACTTCTAATCTTTTCAGGAGACTGAGGGAATTGCAAAGTGGCAGAACCCAAGGTAGCAATACCAGAAGGGTAGCTGTTACTTCCACAGTTCCCCAGAACGACTCTTATGGCTCCAACAGTGGCTCCAGTTATAACATGCAAAGTTATAACCCTGCAAACTATGTGCAATGCACATGTGCGCATGTTCCCCATAACTAGGGGTGCCCTGCCTCCCGCCAGGGGGAGGAGAGGGATAACAGAGATAATAGAATCTATTGGGATGTGTACATCCAGTGGCCTGGCACTTCACAATTTCAGAAGTACAGGGCCTTGGTTGACACAGGAGCTCAGTGCACCATAATACCATCAAATTATCAGGGATCAGAGTCTATAACTATTCTGGGAGTCACTGGTGGATCTCAAGAGTTAAGTAAGGTAGAGGTTAACATAAGTTTAACTGGTAAACAATGGAGGAAGCATACAGTTGTGACCGGACCTGACGCACCTTGTATTTTGGGAATTGATTTTCTGAGAGAAGGGCGTTTCAAGACCCTAGAGGTTACAAATGGGCTTTTGGAGTAGCTTCTATAGAAATTGACGGACAAAAATTGAAGCTAGTCTGCCAGACCTGACTTTCTGATGAATCTGCAGTTTGTGGGACAACATAAGATACAGGACATTAAATTGCCGGTTGCTTCTCAGACTGTGCATCACAGACAATACAGAACCAACCGTGACTCTTTGTTGCCCATTCAGAATCTGATTCGTCAGTTGGAGAGTCAGAAAGTCGTCAGCAAAACTCATTCGCCTTTCAACAGTCCAGTGTGGCCTGTGCGGAAGCAGAATGGAGACTGGCGTCTGACGGTAGACTACCGAGCCCTAGAATGAAGTGACACCACCTATGAGTGCAGCAGTACCAGACATGATGGAAGCTACAGTATGAGCTGGAATCCAAAGAGGCCAAATGGTATGCTACCATAGACATTGCTAATGCATTTTTCTCTATTCCCATAGCAGAGGAATGCAGGCCTCAGTTTGCTTTCACCTGGAGAGGAATCCAGTACACTTTCAACAGGCTGCCAATGGGCTGGATCCACAGCTCAAGCATCTGTCATGCAGTGATCCACGATGCTCTGGAGAAAGGCGGTGCTCCAGAACACATCCAGTTCATCGATGATATCATCGTCTGGGGTAAAACTGCTGAGGAAGTCTTCAGAGAAAGGTAACAAAATCATTGACATTCTTCTGAATGCAGGTTTTGCCATCAAGCGAGACAAGGTGAAAGGACCTACCACAGAGATTCAGTTTCTGGGAGTGAAGTGGCAGGATGGACGCCGACACATTCCAGTGGATGTGGTAAATAGAGTCTCCACCATGGCAAGTC
>NW_027145482.1:0-18513 GCF_026170545.1 Melanerpes formicivorus | reverse complement strand
GATCTTTTAACCATCCTCTACCACCTAATGCAGGATTTTCCTCTGAACAGCATTCAGGAGTAAAGTGAAGCAGTGTTTGCCCCCCTCTATTTACACTCTGTAATGTTTTAAGATCTCTTTTTCAAAATCAAGGTGTATTTATTTTGCACAGGCAGAGCTCATTCTTGAACTCATTACCACTTCTCCACTTCTGTATATGCTGTAAAGGGAGCACAACAGGCAAAAAAATCACAAATGCTGAAGCTGCCAGAGCAGAGTGCACAGAAAAGAGGCAATTTCAGGCTCCTGATGGTTTTCCTTTGGCTTTTTTTATCACTATTTTATTGACTTGAATGAAATCCCCCAGATATTACTGAAGGGGGGAAAAAAAGGGATGCTTGGTAAGATGAAAGATACAGGACTGCTTACAACTTTTTCCCCAGCTTTCAACAGCAAACACAAACTGCTTGTGTTTATCATAGAATCAGAGTCTTTTTGGCTGGAAAAGATCTTTAGATCACCCATTCCAGCCATTATCTAACTCTACCAAGTCTGGTGCTGCACTGTGTCCCTCAAAACCACATCTCTGCCGCTTTTAAGCGCCAGGAATGGGGATTCAACCACTCCCTGCAGAGCCTATTCCAGCTTTGAAAACCCTTTCCATCATGAATTTCCTTCTAATGTCCAATCTAAACATCCTCTGGTGCAACTTGAAGATGTTTCCTCTTGTGCTATCACTCAATACTAGGGAGAAGAGGCCAACCTCCTCCTTGCTACAAAGCTCCTTCTCCCATCATGACAGTCTAATTAAAGTGCTCCAACCTGAACCACTGCAAATCACACATGACACCCCTGTCCACAGCTCACAAGCAGTGGCTGGTACCCTTGGCAAAGCTATTTTTCTCTGGTGCTTATTTAAAAATCACACATTCTGTATGTATAAAAAAGGGTGTGAAAGCGCTTCTCAGTCTCTCTGCTTCTACCTCAGAAATCTTGTCAAAGCAAACCTCTCTCTCTTCCCCGAGATAATCTTAACAGAACCAGCAAGAAGAGATCAAATGTGAGCATGCCAGATCTGCCAACAAAAACATGACCTGTACTCCTGCCTTTGATTTGAGCTGTTGCCCATATCAGCCTTAATAACTAAGAGAGGTCATGCAGAGGAGGAAGATCTGTCTGATACGTGCATGCCAACACAGTCCAGTTTATTTCTGCAGCTCGGTATCCTTTGGCATTTATATTTAGAGCAGCAATGATGACAGTCACACACAGGTAGCTGACTCACTGATGATGGTCTTTGACGTAACAGGCTATCAGAGAGTAAATGGGAATGTGTCTCATACCAATCATCTGATCCCTTGATTTCTAAAGCCTGCCTCTCAAAGGACCATTTCAGCCTTCTCATGACAGGTAGTGTCTCATATGCCAGTCTGTGCTCCTGCCAAGGCTGCTCCCTAGGCAACCCTTTCCCTGCTGGGAGCAAGGGAAGAGGAGTCAGCATCCTGGGAACACATTCTGCCCAGGTACTGCTATTCCCCCACATCTGCCTTCTCTCCAGGGTCCTGTTCCCATCACCCAGTTCATGCCATTACTGACAAACAGTACCTGTATCATCAACCCAACTCCTTCACCCACAAAAAGGAAGGAAACACAGCAGTGGGAGGCTGCCAAAGGGACTGCTATCCCAAGCTCAACTCATCCAAAAAGGCTGAAGGAAGAGAAGGACTTTTTGCACTCTTTGCTCCATGAGCGCTAACAGCTGAGTCATAGAATCACAGCACCACAGAATCGTTTTGGTTGGGAAACACCTTTAAGATGTTTGAGTCCAACCATTCTCTAATTCTGCCAAGTCTGGTGCTAAACCACATCCCTCAGCATCATATCACTGCCTCTTTGTAACACCTCCAGGGATTCAACCACCTCCCTAGGGAGCCTGTTCCAGTCTTAGAGAACCCTTTCAGTTTCTTCTTCTTGTACCTCCCCCTGGTACAATTTGGGATCATTTCCTCTTGTGCTATCACTTGGTACCTGAGAGAAGAGACCAATGCCCATTCATCTCCAACCTCCTTTCAGGGAGATGCAGAGAGTGAGGTCTCCCCTCAGCCTCTCTTCTCCAGATTAAACAATCTCAGTTTCCTGCTCTCAAGTTGAGGCATAGCCTAGAACCCAAGTCTCTGACTATCCAGGCTGGAGCAGGAAGAGTGAGAGCTCTAAGGCCAGCTACCTCTGAGGAACTATTTTTTTGCAGTGATTACAGGTCATAGCCAGCTCTGGTCCAGCTGGAGGTGTCACTGGAGATAGCTCCAGCTTCCCATCAGCCAGTCTGCATGGACATCTTTTCTAGGGAGCAAGGGGCCCATCTGAACCTTCCTCCACATCACATTCAATGAGACCAAGGAGCAAGAAAGCATTTCCCAGTTCATGTCATTGTCAGGGCAGGCAACAGCCCTAAAATTAGAGAGGAGAAACAAGGGCACACTGTGGAGGCATGAAGGAAGGTGGCTCACGTCCTGCACCACCCTGATGGTTACATTTGTTTTGCTGAAATGTGGTTGCCAGCAGTTTGTCACGCTGATGCTTGTAGCCTTTCCATGTTACAGAGTATTGGTCATAAAGTGTGTGCAGCTAGGGATGAAAACAGCAGCAGTAATTTTTTCCTGCCTTTGCCTCTGTAGTAAGAAAATGAAAGCAAAGTGTAAGGGTGAGAAAAGGAAGTTAAAATTCAGGGACAGCTTTTTTCAGGTAGAACAGGTACACTCTGCTCTGCAGTATATAAAGTCCCTTGTTCTTTATAAGCCTGTAATTTCTACATAGGAAGAAACCATTGGACCTTAAAACCCCATAAGCTACAATCCCAAATAAGCAATGTCACAAGATAAAATTAGGCCTCAAGTGGGAAGCACTTCAGAAAAGCAAACAAAACCCAATCTTCAAAAGAACCTCAAAAACTGTGGGGTTTGAAATCAGCTTGCCAAAATTCTGTTACCAACGAAGGCAAATCAGCTCCATCTCTGTCTCCACCCTGGATTTCCCCCACCTTTAAATTACAGAATCAGGGCCTCATTTTGGTTGGGAAAGACCTTTAAGATCATCAAGTCCATCACCTCCCTTAGCACCCCCAAATTATAGTTCAAATGGGGAGCCACCCAGTGGAGATGCAGGTGACAGCGTGCTTGCAGTGACCACAGTTGTGCTCAAGTTTCCACCTCACATGGAAAGCAGTGGAAGTTGCAGCCCAGTGGGTAGATTGTTTGGTTGAATCCCATCACATCTTTCTACCCAGCCAGAGGCCCAGACTACACCAAAGCCTGCAGAAAATCATTGAGTCATTGAGGTTGGAAAAGACCTCTGAGTTCAAGTCAAATAGTCAAGCCAACACCAGCATACCATGCCCTGAAGTGCCATGACTACACTTTTTTTAACACACCTCCAGGGATGGTGACTCCACCACTTCCCTGGGCGGCTTGTTTCTTTTAGTAAAGAATTGTTTCCTAATATCCAATCTAAATCATAACATCTTCAGTGCCTCCACTCCTCCCCCTCATCTCACCTGTTACTGGCACTCATCACTAAGCTGCAACCATTTTTGCACAACCCCCCAAAGATTTACATCACTAGATCCCAGAATGTAACCTGGTCCCAGAAGACTCATAGGTGCCTACTGGCAAAGTGATGCCCATCCCTGTGGCTGTTAATAGTCTTCAGAGTATGCCACAGCGTTGTCAGAGAAATTTCTTCACTATGAATCCCTGCTAAATTCATTACATCACTCTGACAACACATCCAGTTCTTAATACAGAGACTTGGGCTTATAACAGGCAACAAAGCAGGGCGTCCCAGTGTCCTTTTGGATGCACTATGGTTTTCTCCAGGGTTTTGTGGGTCTTTCAAGCGGTGGATGTACAGCAGAGATCAAGGGACCTAATGTAGGTCAGAGGCAACTGCAGTTCTGATGAAAAGCTACAGCACTTTCACTTTTAATTTCATCAATGTAACTTTAAACCTCTGGCCTCCACAGTAAAAACCTGGAGCTAGTAAACACAACTGCAGCTGAACTTGGCAACTACTAACCTACATCTCCTCCAGTTGATGTCATTCTTTTTATGTTGACTTCTCACCTGAAAGCAGTTAGTGATTACGCTAGGCATAGACATAGCATGAAAGTAACTAGATCTCCATATTGCCTAACTCATTTGATCTGCTTTTTCTGATCAATCAATGGTTATGACATCTAATAAATTTGCACTTAAAGGAGTACATCAGTGCAAGTCCTTCAGATCCAGAAAGATCCCTGAAGCAACACAGAGATGTTATTTATATAGACAAGTGCTGCTTTGCTCGCTGCTTTGGGGATATTTAATTTAACACAACACAAGTAACACATCAACACAAATGCTACAGCTACCTTTGCCTCTGCATCTGTAGGAGAGCCTCTGCACCACAGTGACATGGTCAGGTCTCTGCAAATGCAACTTGTAAACAGACTTGGAAATAACATTTGTTAGATCGCAAAAAATACTTCAGTAGAACAAAAGCAGTCACTCAAAATGAAACACAGAGAAGGCAGGGATAGCAAGCAGGCAGTGTGTTGTTCCTCTATCTGCCCTAAAAGTCATTCCAGCAGATGTTGCTCCCTTGCAGCATTCTGCAATGAGACTGCAGAAAATGATGTTGCTACAACTGCCGGTGGATTGAAAAACACAAACAAACAAAACCCATTCTGAATTTCCTGAGATTGTTGCCAGCCAAAACAAGCCAACCAACCAAACAAAAAGACATCCAAGCTTCTCCTATAGAGCAGAGCACAGCCTTAGAAACACAACAAATGAAAGCCATGTACAGCCAGGGCTTGGTGGCCACCTTATAGAAAAGATCATTTCATAACTCTTTCAGTGCCAGAAGACATTCAATTATCCTGGGGGAAACCAAGCAGAGGGGGATGTCTGAAAAGCATAATAAATTAGAATACACACTTCCCTTCTAAAGGCCTAAAACCATATAGACAAATCAGAGCAAGCCAGCAGTGCCATTCTGTGGCCTAGGTTTGATTAAAAGGGGACACTGGCACCAGTGGCACTGCAGCAATGGAACTGCAGAATAAAATGCCTTGAAAGCATCAAACCCTGTAAATGCTCACATGCCCTGTGGAAGAGAAAGGAGTGAATGAGGCTCACAAAAACAAAAAGGACATTTTGGTAGAGAAGCAAAAGAAAGAGCATTCTTCAGCATCCCTTAGTGAAGAAGAATCAGGTCATCTGGAAAGCAGCTGCCTGCTCTGACTGGTCCTGCAGTACTTTTTGATACACAACGTCAAGGACTGCTTGACGTATCTAATAAGATCTTCACGGGCATCTGATCTTTGTCTAGTGCTGAGATCAAGTGACAAAGGATGTTGAAGGAAACACTGCGGCAAATCTGGACCTCACTCTTGATTGATGGGAAACTAGCAAAATCCAAGCACCCCCCCCAAAAATGAAATAGGTAGTCTTGCTACAATCTTTTCAACCACCTCTCTATAAAAAAGAGCCATTTCCCTTCCTAATGCCAAACAGCCATTTCCCTTCTTAATCAACCATAAAGCAGGTCAGGACAAATAGAGAAGTGTTTCAGCAGTGCTCAAAATTTGCAACAAGGAGCAAGTCAGAGTAGCTAGTAGTCAGGCTTTGCTGCTGCCTCCTTACAACACTATGCTTTGCAGCTTGCCTGACGTGTCCACCGCAGAGATGGCAGCCCTGTGTGTTAGCTGGCTATATTATCATTATCAAGTGGCATCTTCATGAGCCACTGACCGTTGGTTACAAAGGAATTTTATGCTTTTGATTCCCAGGGGAGTCTCCAGTCCTCAGACTAACCTGTTGGTATAATTCCCAGTACTTTCAACCCATTATGATTCCCATATCAGTGGCCATGGGCTAGAGCTTATTCCTTAAACCCAGAATCATTCTCCTTTAAATCAGTCAAAACAGGCCCTTTAAAGCAGACCTTTTTAATGATAAAGGAAGTAGCAAACTGGCCCGCTTCTAAAATCATTTGAGGAGAGAAGATGAAACACCACTGCAAGTGATAAAGCAGTAGAAGCAATTTCTTAATTACTGTCAAGAATTTTCAAGATCTGATGCAGACAAAATTAAGAAGGTGGCATGACATTCCTAAACCTGTAGTGGAAATGAAGTGGAACATGGAAACACTGTACAATCAGCACGTCCTCAACTACGTATCACAGCCTGTCTGGTTTAGAATCAGGTTGGAAGGACCTTTAAAGGACATCTAGTCCAAACCCTTCACAGTGAGAAGGGACATCTTCAACTACAGTAGGTTGCTCAGAGCCCCATTCAATCTCACTCAGAATGTTTCCAAGTAAAGAGGCGTCTACCACCTCCCTGAGAAATCTGTTCCACTGCCTCATCACCCTAATTGTAACAAAATAATCTTCCTTATGTCCAATTTAAATCTCCCTCTTTTAGTTTAAAGCCATCACCCCTCATCCTGTCACAACTGCTAAAAAGTCTGTCCCAGTATTTCATATAGGCCCCTTTAGGTACTGGAGGGTTGCTATAAGGTCTCCCCAGAGCCTTCTCTTCTCCAGGCTGACAAAGCCCAACTCTCTCGTCCTGTCCCGATAGGTGAGGTGTTCCACCCTTCTGATCACTGTTGTGGCCTCCTCTGAGCCTGCTACAACACATCCCTGTCCTTCTTGTGCCAAAGCTAAACAGTGCTCTAGGTGAGGTCTCACAAGAGCAGAGGTGCAGAATCCCCTCTTCACCCTGCAGCCCACACTGCTTTGAACACAGCCCAGGACACAACTGGGCTGGCAGTGCACATTGCTGTCTCATGTCCAGCTTTTCACCCAACAGCATCCCTAAGTCTTTTTTCTGCAGGGCTGCTCTCCAGCCTTTCATCCCCAGACTGGATTGATACTGAGGATTGTCCCAGCCCTGGTGTAAGACCTTGTACTTGGCCTTGCTGAACCTCACAAAGTTCAAAGGAGTCCACTTCTGGAGCTTGTCTAGGTCCCTCTGGATGACAGCCCCATTCCTCAGGCATGTTTTTCATATGTGTCCCTTGGACACCCCACCTGCAACCCTGAAGCATCCCCAAACAATCAGAACAAAGCACCAGGAGTGGCAGCCGGCAGTACAAAGTACAGGGCATTAACATAGCTTATCTCTAGCCTGTCAGCAATATGTTTGTGACAGTTTGTTCTGCCTTTCCACCTCTGCCTCCAGCTTCATGCTTGGCACAGGCACCCTTGTCTCTGCCAGCTCTTCTGAACCAAAGGGTCTGGGGCTTTCTTTTTGCTGGAAGCCTCAAGGCTTGGCTGACTGCATCCTGCCCTTAGCCACCCCCTCACCTAATCAGATGGGATACTAAACTGCTTAGCAGTATTTCACTTTCCATCATGGTACAAAGAGCCCAGGTTACTAAAGGATTAACAAGTACAACATCAAAGTGTTAAATATACACAGAGTTGCCTGTCCTAGGCCCTGCTAAATCTTGATCACAGGGGAGCTATTAAAAGAGAGGAGATGTCAAAAGGAAAGAAACCACAGACAAACAAGGCAATGAATCTGGACTACCATGAAGTGGCTGCATAAATAACATCAGGACAAGGAAAAGGAGCATTACCAGGAGCAGGCAGTAATTGACATTGTGTTTTTCTGGCCAGGCAGATAAATGAAGCAAAGCAAGGGCATAAACACAAACGTTTTTGAATGGTCCAAATACAATGATAGTCAGAATTTAATGGCCATGGCTGTCAAAAGGCAAAAGGATGAACCAGCTTACTGCAAATGAATACAGAAGTCTGCCAGCAAATCAAGTGATACTGTTGGGGAGTTTTTGCATTGTTTGTGGGTTGGTTTTTGGTTTGGTTTTGTTTTTTTACAGAAAGTAGCCTTTCAGGAAGGTAGAGAAATGAAAAGGAATAAAATAACATGATCCTTTGTTTTCAAAAGTCACATAACCAAAATTTGTTTTACATCTCCAACCATACTCCTTTTGCTGTTACTACTTCCTTAACTGGATTAACCACCAGTGATAATTCCCTAACTTGTGGATTTCGCTCAGGCTCCTCTCTGTGGCAGGTTTACTACCTTATGGCTGGCCTACAAAAAGGGCTAAACAAATAAATGAATGAAAAAAAAAAAAAAGAAAAGAAGATATCTGTAAATCTGTCTGGCCAAAAGCCAAGCCACACCGAAATTAACTTCCGTATCACACACCCACTGCAGTAGAAATGGTAAGAATAGGTGATGAGAACAGAGAGGCTTTTCTTTCATAGAATCATAGAATGGTTTGGGTTGAAAGGGACCTTGAAGGTCATCTAGTTCCAACGTTGCTATTGTAAGAGTAACAATAAATCTGCCTCCTTGCAGCTGCCCACTGTCTCTGCCGTGCTCTCACCAGACGCTGTAATTACACATGAAGCCATTTACATCAGAATCTAGTTTCAGAATGCTCTGCTACTCTGCTTCTTTCATTTGCAAAGGAAATGCCAGAGTCCCTTGGCACCCCTGTGCAGGATCTGGTGGGCAAGAGAGAGGGAAGAAAAGGATCTTCCCAAAATTATTTTCCCAGAGGATGCCCTGAGGTTCTCCAGTGCTTTGCAGCATGCCCACCACAGCCTGTGTCAGCAGCTGAACCAAAAATCCACCCAGGCACAAGTCACCTTTGCTGCCCCTGCATCCAGGGGCCTCAGCACACAACTCACACACTGAGGCTGGGCATCTCAGCACCTTCTAGATAAAACAGCACGATCTAAGCACCTACTGCGCTCTCTGCAGACTGGGCACTCCAGTTCCTGTGCATTAAGTACACATTAACAACAGCTGGCTTTTACAAGCCTCTCTCCTTGGGAAAGCCTCTTTGAGGCTGGTAATGACCAATGCAGCTGCCTATTTGCCACCCAGCTAACCTGAGTGCCCAGAGAAAAAGCTGGAATACTGTGCATGCAACAAGTTTTTCCACTTCTGTGATACCCTAGAGCAAATGAAATTTGAGCACATTTATTGGTTTCAGGTTTGTTTGATTTTTTGGGTTTGTTCTTTTCCTTCTTTACCCATAGCAGCTTTGAGGCTCCTGTGTATAAGCAAACTATAAATGCATATTAGAGTTTCACAACTACCAAGGATTCACTCCAACCTGCTTTCCAAAAGGCAAAGTTTTGGAATTTGAACTGCCAAGGGGAGTTTACTCATGTTTTAGGTGCCACCTATGCCAGTGCTTGCCCTCCTACTCCACTGCAAGGTGTTTTTCTTCATCATTTTCATTTCCTTGGCTCACTGGGGCTCTGGCCCACTGAAAATAAAAACATTTTGAGTCCCTGAACTGCACCACCACCATGTGACAAACACAGACATGTGTCCCTGTGTTTGCCTGCATCCTGGCCATGGTGCTGCTGTGTTGAGGCCAACACACACCTGCACTAATGGCCTTGGGCACGACCTGTGCTTTGGGGCTCTGAGCTGCTATCTCCACGTGGTCACCACAGTGCAGGGGTGCACTTGTTCACATGGAAATTCCCAACACAACCTTTCATTTTGCTCCTTTTCACTAGCCTGCATCACCAAGGCAACTGTATGTGCAGAGAGGGATGAGTGGCAGAGAAAGGTCTGAGAAAAAAAATAATTCAAGTCACTTGTCTTTTGCCAAGAAGGCAAAAGGTCCACGTTCAAAGTGCCTTTTGGTTCAACAGTTTCAGCCCTGTTGGCAGAGCAGAGTCCAGCCTGTGCAGAGCCACTCAAGTGGGCAAAGCCCATCATGCTGCTCCAACCTGCAACCTGTGTCCCTTGCTTCAAAAGAGACTAGCAAGCATGACAGGCTGGGCCAAGCAAAATCACAGTTTTGTGATTCATTGAAAACCATTTTTTTCAGCCTACAGCTGATGCTTTAGCCCCTGTATCCAGCTAGTGTATCAGCAAAAAGAATCAGCATCTCCCTGCCTTAGATGCTTAGCAGTCTCACATGACACTGTTAACTTGTTCAAAGACCTATTAAAGCTGCGGTTGCAGGAGTCTGCTCTTCTGGGGACTGGATTCTTAGCAATACAGCTTTGAGCTTCTCATCCACATTCCTGAGAAATGCTGGATCTGTGCTATAACCACCACTCCACCCATCCCACCCCACCCCACCTCACCTCACCCCTGGTAGCTTTTGCCCCAAATAAAACAAAGGTGTTACGTGGCTACAAATGATGACTCTAACTAGACTTGAGTTCAACAGTATCAGTTCTTATTACTTAAATCAGCCTGTGCTGCTGCTGCTTCTGTGTATTTAGATACTGGGCTGTGTAGACAGCAAACTCCCTGTAGTACTGTAAAACCTTTTATTCAGATGTGCTCCTACCTGCTTGTATGGGGAGGAAGAATAAATCTACTTCCCACTCACTCCTGTTAAATATTACTAATATTATCAATAAACCCCTAGCAATACTGATAATACTGCTAGCAGTAACATGCCAAATGAGCCTGTTAAGTAAGAAAGGAAATGGGTTCACTCAGAAAACAGAGAAGTACATGAGAACGTGGCCTCATACTTAAAACTTCACAGCACTGCCACATTTGCATTTACAAACAGCAACTAAACTTCAAGTCAAACTATATTCAGAAGATTTGGCTGAATTTCGTGCTCACAGCCTCTGATAACAACTTTCTGAGAAGGCTCAAGAAAATTAATTGGTTCCACCAGACCTCCTAAAACCTACAGATGGCAGGAGGTATTAGTTTGAGAGCTCCTTGACCAAGAAAAAGCTGGTAATGATAGGTTTGTCTGAATTTAGTAGCTCTGCTCCTTCAGTAGAACAATGGAGAAATGTTGTCAAGCACTTGCTTTTCTTTCACCACACTATACTGAAGCATTTTAAA
Source organism: Melanerpes formicivorus (assembly GCF_026170545.1). NCBI lineage: Eukaryota > Metazoa > Chordata > Aves > Piciformes > Picidae > Melanerpes > Melanerpes formicivorus. Next base: position 7,672 of record NW_027145482.1, on the reverse strand, counting down.
CCACGGTGTGGTTTAACCCAAGGAATGGCATATTAAGCAGCCTTCTGGCATACATTGTAGAGGCAAAAGGAAAATGAAAATTTGTATGAAACGTAATCATCCTGCACCCAATATAACTGCAAAGTGACAGAATATAGGCTTGATGTCCTGAGAGATGCTGCCATGACTTATTTTCCTAACCAACTTCACTTTGGGCAGCATGAACAGTCCTGGAAAACTCTGCATCCAAGGCTCTCTGAACCCAGCAAGCCCAGGGCTCCTTCACACAGGGAGGGTTCTTTCACTCTGAAGTTGGTTCCACAGCAAAACTCATGAGCTCTCTAAATAGCCTCTCCAGGGGAACAATTTTAGACCAAGAGCTGTAGTTCTTTCCTCATGTAAATCAAAGCTCTGCACGAGACAGTGACTTCAGGTCAGCTCCTGCAAGGGAAGCTCATCCAGCACTGCTAGAATGCTCCAACCCCATTATCTCTTAGTGTGTTGGGGGGGGGGGAACAAAAACAAAACCAACCCTCCCCCCCCCAAAAAAAAAAAACCAACCCCAAAACAAAACCAAAATCACAAAACCCAACCCAACAAAAAACCTCCGCTTCCCACAAACTAAGCATTTAACAAAGAGGCAAACTGCACTTCCTCTGACAGGTCTGAGGAAGAGAACAACAGACAGTTTTGACAAGGTTGGGAGACGAAAGTCCCCAGAGCCACTTGCCAGCAATGGGCACCCACCACTGTTCCCAAGGCTCCAAGTATGTGTCACGTGAAATAAGGATCTGATGTTTAAGTTTCTAAATTGTTGTTTTCACACAACTTGCCTGGGGGCAAAATACTGGCCTCAGCTGCCCTTCCTGAAGCTGTCATGACTGGAATATAAGAAAGAAAAAAAAAAGGGGGGGGGGGGGGGGAAAGGAGGGGGGGGGGAAAAGGAGGGGAAAAAAAAGGAGGGGAAAAAAAAGGAGGGGAAAAAAAAGGAGGGGAAAAAAAAGGAGGGGAAAAAAAAGGAGGGGAAAAAAAAGGAGGGGAAAAAAAAGGAGGGGAAAAAAAAGGAGGGGAAAAAAAAGGAGGGGAAAAAAAAGGAGGGGAACAAAAAGGAGGGGAAAAAAAAGGAGGGGAAAAAAAAGGAGGGGAAAAAAAAGGAGGGGAAAAAAAAGGAGGGGAAAAAAAAGGAGGGGAAAAAAAAGGAGGGGAAAAAAAAGGAGGGGAAAAAAAAGGAGGGGAAAAAAAAGGAGGGGAAAAAAAAGGAGGGGAAAAAAAAGGAGGGGAAAAAAAAGGAGGGGAAAAAAAAGGAGGGGAAAAAAAAGGAGGGGAAAAAAAAGGAGGGGAAAAAAAAGGAGGGGAAAAAAAAGGAGGGGAAAAAAAAGGAGGGGAAAAAAAAGGAGGGGAAAAAAAAGGAGGGGAAAAAAAAGGAGGGGAAAAAAAAGGAGGGGAAAAAAAAGGAGGGGAAAAAAAAGGAGGGGAAAAAAAAGGAGGGGAAAAAAAAGGAGGGGAAAAAAAAGGAGGGGAAAAAAAAGGAGGGGAAAAAAAAGGAGGGGAAAAAAAAGGAGGGGAAAAAAAAGGAGGGGAAAAAAAAGGAGGGGAAAAAAAAGGAGGGGAAAAAAAAGGAGGGGAAAAAAAAGGAGGGGAAAAAAAAGGAGGGGAAAAAAAAAGGAGGGGAAAATAAAAGGAGGGGAAAAAAAAGGAGGGGAAAAATGTTGAAACAAAAATCCAAAGGAAACTAAATTCAGGTCATGGCTGCGAGTCAGGTCAAGCAGCTACAGAGGGAAGGCAGGTCCTTTTCTTCTCTTTCTCTCCCTTCAATGCCAGACTTGTTTAACAAGACTCTCCTTGGTGAATTTTCTTTTATAATTAACAAATGAAAAGGAAACAGGCTTCCCTGCACTGAAAAAAAATAATACTGCAGCTGCCTTATGCAAGCCACTTCCATTTTTAAGTCTTGGAAAAGGCTTTACTGCCTCTGCTCAAATACAGTCTTACTTTTCAGCCTTATTTTAATTTGGAAGGGAGAGGGAGAACGAACCAGCGTCTTAAATGATTGAGGCTTTCTGCATTCACGTTCAATGAAAATCACTAAATGAAAATAACCTGAGAAACAGTCTCCAGCATGCAGGCTGGGGCAAATCTATCACAACAAACACAGCGGGCGGCTGATCCCGCAAGGTCTGAGAGTCTCTCTCTCTCCTCAGCGTGTGCTAACCACACATGCTTTACATTTTTTAAAGAAAAAGATCTCTTGATGCCTTATGTAAGCTCACAGAGCTCTTCCCTGCCTCATGTCTGTTACAAACAAACCTGGCAGGTTGAGTTTGCTCTCATGCGTGGGGGAATGTGGCGAAGGTATAAACTCTCCACTTCTCTTGGCGCTAGATCAAACCTGCAGACACCAGACATCACTGTGCACAGGCAGGGAGATAACTCCCAACCATTACAACAATCAAACTCTGGGAGACTGCTTCCCAAGTGCAAAAAGGTCTGCCAGCTTCAGAGATGGGCTTGGGGGGGGTGGGGAATATAAAGGCTTGAGCACTCCTGCCTGTACCCCACCTCTTCTAGGATGACTGTACTGAAAGTGGTCCCTGAGAACACAAACCCAGGGGAGCAAACGCTTGACAGTGCACACCAGCTGGGTGTGATGCACAGAGGTGGCAGAGAAGTCTGACCACTGCCCTACTACAGAGCAGAGCAAGCAGGTAAACCTGGCACCTTTAATTTGCAAAAGCTTCTCCCTTACATTCTGGCACCTGCAGTAGCAACACAAACCCCCCCAGGCTGAGACTTGTTGAGCAATATGTACACACAGAAACTCTGACTGAGCCTCCTGTGCAGCACAACAGCACGGAAACAACAATACATAGCTGTCCTCTGCACAAGCACCTTCCTACATAACACATCCTGAGGACAGCTGAAGAGTTATGAGCAAGAAGAAATTCAGAGAAGGAAAGAAGGAAAGGAAAAGTAAGTCTGAAAACATTAAGGGAGAGAGAGATTACGTCTGCACTTGCACAGCCATAGTCAGTGTCATAGAATCATTTCAGTTGGAAAAGACCTTTAAGATCAAGTCCAACCATTATCTAACTCTACCAAGTCTGGTGCTAAACCATGTCCCTCAGTACCACATCTCTGCCTCTTTGAAACACTGCCAGGGATTCAACCAACTCACCAGGGAGCCAGTTCCAGTCTTTGAGAACCCTTTCAGTGAAGAACTTTCTTCTAATACCCAACCTAAACCTCCCAGTCCCGCAGCTACATCCTCATCTGCATCCCTGTAGCCCCAGTAGCAAAGGTTGGTCTCTGTCCCCAGAGTCCTTGAAGCCTAGAGCTGTCTAAACCACTTGGACACAGTGCCCAGGAGCTGGGAGGAGGCCTGAGACATACATCTTTACTCGACCCTGAGATGAGCTGGAGCAGCTGCAGCTGCTCCGGCTGCAGAGATCCCAAAGTAGTCCTCAGCAAGGTAACAAGCCTGCCTCTGGCACAGCACTCTGCAGACCCAGGGGCTCTGGCTGTGCTGATAAATGCTGGTAGCTCAACCCAAAACAAATAAATTAAAATTAACATTCCTCTGGGGCTGACTCATAGCAGAAGTGTAGACTTTTTTATCAGCCTGTGCTTCCCTTGCCTCATGTGCTCTTCTCTCTCACCAACAGAGCAATGAAGCACCGTAGTTCACCCAAGACCAGGCTCCTGTACAACCCCAAAACCAGCTTTGGACAGCATCTGCAACCCTGGATCTAAACAAATAGTTTCAAGGGCTCTGGTTGAGAAGGCAACCCAGAACAGAATGCTAAAACAGCTCACTCAGAAAGCCTCATTGAGCTGCACCCATGCATGGATTCCTCTTCTTTCTTTTCACTTATTTCACTGAAGTGCTTTGCTGCATCAGGGCACTGACTTGGCTGATGACAGAGTACTTCTGGCAACTAAGCAGTAAACCACTTGTTAGCTTGTTTCTAGTAAATATGTCACATGTTGTAAGAGCATGGTTTTGCTTGGTTTGGATCACCAGCATTCGTTATGCACCACCACAGAATGCTCTGGGCTGGAAGGGACCTCTGAAGATCTAGTCCAACCCCCTCTGCAGTAAGCATAGGCATCCCCAACTAGATCAGGTTGCCCTGAGCCCTGTCAAGCCTCACTTTGAATATCTCCAAGGATGAGGCCCCAAACACCTCCCTAGGCAACTTGTCCCAGTGTTCCACTACCCTCCTGGTAGAGAACTTGTTCCTAACATCCAATCTGAATCTGCTCTTCTCTAGAAGAATCTAGAGTAAGAATCACAGAAAGATGGGAGTTGGAAGGGACCTCTGGAGATCTAGTCCAACCCCCCTGTTATAGATGGATCACCCAGAGTAAATCACACAGGAACATATTTTGAACGCCTACAGAGATGGAGACTCCATAACCTCTCTGAGCAGCCTGTGCCAGTGCTCTGCCACCCCGAGTTTTTCCTTATGTTTACATGGAACCTCCTGTGTTCCAGTTTGTAACCCTTGCCTCTTGTCCTCTCACTGGACACTGAGAAGTCTCTGGTTCCAGTCTCCTGACACTTGCCCTTTAGGAATGTATTGATGAGTATTAATAGGATCCCCCCCTCAGTCTGCTCTTCACCAGGCTAAACATTCCCAGCTCTCTCAGCCTCTCCTCATAAGGTCAATGTTTCAGTCCTCTGATCATTTCAGTGGCTCTCTAGAAAAGGGTAAAGATTTCAGGATTTGATTCTACACTCTTTGTGCAGACAAGAGAAAAAAAGGGAGCCTGGCTCTTAGAGCTAACAGTATTTGAGCTGGAAGTTTTTGTAACAAAACGTTTTTACCAGCTGATGCTGTCAAGTCTCTGGTAGTGTCAACCTCCTTCCCAAGAGACCTCCTGAAGGACAGCACTGCACTCATGGCACTTGGCACCTTTAGCCACTGCTGCACCAGCCATCCAAAGAGCTGAAGGAGAATTAACTGAGACTCTCTCACTGCAGGTCAGGTCAGCCCAGGTCACAGCTGAGGAGGTATGGAGACCAACCCACACGGGAAGCCAACGGGGCTGCCAAGCTGGTGGTTGCTCCCAGCTGTAAATGTCCACATAGAAGCAGCACACTGTGCTTTTGCACATCATTCTCTAGTCATGACCACATGTGTATCAAGCAAAACCAGCAGTAGCACAGGTTACTGTAATTTACTGGGCAGGGAGGTAACAACCCTTGCTTACAGCATAAGCTGGGCAGAAAGCATCCATTTCCACAGCTGAGAAACACAGCTCAGCAACTCCAAGCCAAACATAAATGCTGCAGGCAAACCTGCTCTACTGCCTGTCAAATAACAACATATTTGTATCCTGTCCTCTTTATCCACATAGACCCAGTGGGAAATAGAGTGAGGAGGCCAAAGGCTGCCAAAATACATGGTGAGACTGCACAGAAAGTAGGAGATAGCACCTCTCTCTTAGTGCCAGAGAAACACTTGGGTCTGGTCCTGAATGAAGGGATATTGACAGAAAATTGCCTACAATTTGAGTACTTTGGAAAAGTTGCTTATTAGTTGATGGATATTGTTCTCATTATTTGCTGTCCCCAGCTCACAGAGCAAAACTCAAAAGCTTTACTATGTTATTTTTATTCTATTCATCCAACATTTTTTCTTGACTAAGAATCCTTTCTTAGAGGACAGTTCACCTTTCAGGGGCCTCTCCTGCGTGACATCTTCATGGGCAGGGGTGCACTGAGCACCTGTTCCACTTCCCCAGGGCCCCCTGTGGTACCTGTGAAGCATTCAACACTTTCTTTGTCGACTTGGCTGGCAAGACTGCCACTCCCTCCACGGGTGTGTTGACTGTATCTGTACTGTCTACTCAGTGAAAAAGAAACATTTGGAAAATCTATTATTCATCTAAAATATTGACATGGCCCAGCATCCAAGACTGAGTTAAACAAAGACACCTGAAGAAAAGAAATGCACATTTGACCATGTTCCTGCTTTGCTCAGTCACAGGCGTCAGATGAAGCCACTTAGAACCTCTCCACTCTTAACAGTAGTTAGCTGGGAGCAGGTAGGGGATAAATATCACTGCAGGCTTGCCTTTCTGCTTCTGGAGACTATACTTGTTTGACTGCAACTCACTGAACACAGGTGATATCACCCCTGATCCCACTTCAGCTTACCTTCCTCTTGAGACAAGCTGAGAGGACCCCAGGCTACTGAAGAACGTTGCACACAAAGTAAAAGCAAGGTGCTCCTACCTACCACAAACCCATCAAATTGTCTCTTTGTTTCTCAAAGGCAGGAGGTACCTCCAAATGCGTGCCTCCATGGCATCTTGTGGTGCACATGCAGGCTCAGGAAGGCATAGAAAAGGGAGGATGACAGCAACAGCATATAAAGTCCTTCTGGTGGCAATGGGACCAGACCCAACATGCTTATAATGGGCATAGGAATGATGTGGCAGACAAACTTACACACTCTCAGCAAGCAAGAGTCATTGCAATGTTGGGCTGCCAGATTAGTGCTCAGGAACACATCCCTGGGAAGTGTTTAAGACTAGGCTGGATGAGGCGTTGAGCAACCTGGTCTAGTGGAAGGTGTCCCTGCCCGTGGCTAGGGGTTTGGAACTACATGATCTTTAAGGTCCCTTCCAGTTCAAGCCATTCTATGAAACTAGAGCTGCTCCATCTAACTTTCCTGTGATCTTTAGCAAAGAAAATCTGACCACATCCTTAGCCATAATCATGTACAAAAATTCTCACAGAAATCACGTGGACAGATATCCTGTGGGTTCTGGCCAGATCTCCTCAGTATACCCAGCTCTCATTTCTATGTATCCAAGTTAAGTTTGATTTTATCCAAGTCAAGGATGACTATCCTAGTTCTCAGACCATTCTTATTTTGCAGACTTTTCAGTGTCTATGGGAGACTTGATGGGGTGCTTGGTGCCATGGTTTAGTTGTTTAGGTGGGTTGGTCTTGAAGGTATCTTCCAACCTGGTTTATTCTATTCTATTCTAAATAAGGCACAAAATATTGCCCAAGACCCTCCAACTCAATCACACTTCTGATTACTCAATTAATTGATTGCAGTAGGGAACTGCAGCATCAAGCATATCACATTTAGGATACATCTGCATTCCCCATTTTAATACTTCTTCATGATTTGCAATGTATTTCTCTCATTTAGAGGCAGAATAACACTTCCTAACACAGACTGAATTTATTCAGCAGCACAGAAGTCAGTTGCCTTTCCTACTGACAGACACACTTCAACATAATTAGTTTCATGACTATTAATGAAATAACTCATTTGAACTTTTGCCACTAAAATGTTAATGAGTAAGGCTGGATAGTTATTTGGTAATGGGATATATTTCCTTTTACAGTTTGATAGTTCAGATCTGCCCCACATCCACCATGACTAAAGGTCACTACTACCTGAAGACTATTCGATAATCTGTAGGAGACAAGTTGGTAGCACTAAGTCCACGCTTAGGAAGGAACAGCCTTACAATTTGCTCCCAGCAGCAAAGCTAAGCAAAGAAAGGTCACTGCAGCATAGCACTTTTACATAGCTGTGGTCTGAAAATTTCAGTTGTTAGGAACCTGCACCTTTCACAAGCTATGAATTCAGTGGAGATAGAAGAGGAATAATTTGAGTTGCAAAAGCTTGTGGATTTTTTTCTGTGAGATACAATTAGCCTGTCT
>NW_027145481.1:0-18736 GCF_026170545.1 Melanerpes formicivorus | reverse complement strand
GTCTAGTGCCACACCACCCATGCTCCTCCTGCAAGTCACTCCTGCCTCTTGCACATGAGCTACCACTAAGCATTCCTTTCACACCCATATGAAGCAACCACGGTTGTCCATGGACATCTCTTTCAGCTGATTTTGCAGCATCCTTGCTCTGCAAAACTACTCCAAGGCTAAACCAGCCTTTGACTGTTCCTGGAAAAGTAGGAAACAGGAAGGAAGTTGCAAAAATAGTGCTGGAGGCAAACCCCTTAGGCCCTGTGAAGCCTTTCCCAGACATTAGACAGTGACTCTCTAGACAGAGCCTGTAGCCATGCATGTGCAGACCTTTCTCTAGGTTTCTAAAGCAAACCATCTTGAAACACGGGCCACGGTTTACTGGCCATGGTGGTGGTAGGCTGACAGTTGGACTCTATCTTGGAGGGCTTTTCCAACCCAAACAACTCTATGGTTCTACAAGAACACACCACAGGGGCTCAGCCCAAAGCAGAAGAGAAGCAGATAGGTAGCACCACTGCAGTTTAACTGCTCGGTTTATTCCTTCAGCCTCTTTGGCAGCTCCTGCCAATGATCAGGCATCCCACAGAATGCAGTTGAACCAATCTAATGCTGCCTGCAGGATGTCTGCCACACGCCCAGGCCCCTGAGTAACAGCTGCATGGGTGTGTTGGACCTATTCTTAGTCTCTCCCGTCAGGTTTCAATGACTAAATAAGTTGAAATTGTGTAAGAAATGTGAAGGTTGTTTTAGGTCATCATGTTGGAAGCCAATACCAAGTTTACTATCTTGTGACAAAAGGGGCTTTAGAAACAAGAAAGAAGCAAGACACAGCAGAGGAAGGGAGGCCATAAAGATAATACCCTTCAAGACACTGAAGGCATGTCCCAGTGCCAGCATCAAAATAACAATCCCTGGATCATAAAATGCCTACACAATAGAGGCTCAGATGAATGCCCAACCAACAGTGTGACCAAGGCAATCTAACTAAAAGATCCTCTGCCAGCATGTCAGAGCAGGAAGTCCATAGGATCACCAGACTATCATTGACAGGAGATACATTCAAACAAACAGTAAAGGAAGTTCTTCATGTCAGTCTGGGGAAACTGGTACCCTTGAAGCTCTCTTTAGAAATGGATTGACTCCCATGCACTCCTTAAAGTGTCAGCAGGACAGAACTTGATTTTATTCATTCTTCTATTACTACTCATTAAGGTCAGGTAGTATTTAGGAGGAGAGAAAATGGCCTCAAGTTGCACCAGGCAGGTGTAGGTTGGATGTGAGAAGAAACTGATGAAAAGGGTTCCCAGTAGCTGGAACAGGCTACCCTGGGAGATTGCTGGAGGTGTTTCAAAGAGACAGAGATGTGGTGCTGAGGGCCATGGTATAGCACCAGGCTTGGCAGAGTTAGAGAATAGTTGGACTGGATGATCTGAAAGGGCTTTTCCAACCAAAATGATTCTGTGATATTCTGATATTCCCCCAAACAAATAGAACTCCTTGAAATGGGAGCAGGAAGAGGGGGAGAACACGTTTCCACTCCTGGAGACAGACTTGTGAGGGCAGCTAGGTAGGAGGGCAGCTAGGTAGGAGTGCAGCTACATTAAAATTTGAGCTGGTTCTCAAGGTTGTTCTTCCACAGGTATAAGGTAGCTGGCAAATAAAACAGAGACCACCAGCACATGGCAATAAACACAAAGGCAGCAGTGAGACAGACATTCAAATTTGTCAAGTTCTCAGCTAAACCTCAAAAGGAAACAGGATGTAAAAACAGGCCTGAAAGCCTCAGCAGTCTACCTAGCAAGGTGGCAAGCAAGCAGACATGCCTCCAAAACAGCAGCAGACCCTGCAGCATGACAGCTTTAACCAGTCTGCACTATCTGATACCTCTACCAACATTTCTAATCACCTGTAGGCAGAACAAGCCTCGGCCTGTCTACAGAAAGACACAGTACCTCCTCTTAGCTTTTTCTTCTTAAGAGAGCACAACACACAGGCAAAGAAATTGCACTGGAGAGAAGTTAGGGAAATCAGGGTGGATTTCCCTAGCTCCACTAAGTCAGAAACTGCTGACCTAGACAAGCACACACGTCACCCGGCCTTTCCTCTGACCACTGAAGAGGCTGCTTCAACCTACTGCAGAAAGCACAGCCACAGACCTGCCTTGCCCAGACCAGGGCTGGGATTCCCACCTGGAAGTCAGACTCTCAGAACAAGGTCCATGTGGAAGTACTGTCAGCTGCATACAGAGCCTGATAATTTCAGTCCTAGCCTCATTCAGAAGAACTAGTGATCACAGAATGGTGTGGGTTGGAAGAGACCTTAAAGATCCCAGTTCCAACCCCCTGCCATGGGCAGGGACACCTTTCACAAGACAAGGCCTCATACAACCTGGTCTTAAACAGTTCCAGGGATGAAGCACCCACAACTTCTCTGGGCAACCTGTTCCAGTGTCTCACCATAGAAACAATGGCCAAAGGATTGTCACTGTTGTCCTTACCTGTGACCATCCTGCCCTAAAGTGAGCAGAGCCAGCATGAATTTCCCCAGCAGCTTTGTGGAGAAGGGGACACCAGCCTGCCTGCTGGTTTTGGTGTTTTCATCTGTCTAGAGGGTGATTAGAGAGCTATGGTGGGACAGAATCACCCCCTCTGGCTTTAGCTGCACTGTTCAGACTGAGCTTACCTCAAACACATTCTGATATGAAGAGCAGACACAAAAACAAATTAGATCCCAAACTGGAAACCCAGCAACCAAATGTAGGTGTTCACAGCATGAAGCTGTGAAGTGTCTTTATGTTAACCACTAAATACTGCTTTGTCTCCACCTGACTTAACCACCTACAAATGGTTCAAGATTCAGCACTTGGAAAACTATTAGACAATGCAAATGCCCCAGGCATGCAATGAAATTAAAAGTACTGAGCTGAGAGTGAGTTTTTACTCATTATCCAGTCACTGCCTTGCTGCAGGACATGAGTGGGGCAAATAGCTTTGGAGTATTTATGAGAAATAGAAAGCAGCTGAGCTTCAGATTAATAGGCCAGCTCTGGGCTGACATCACTCTTGTGACTGGAGGAATTTCCCCAGCTGTGGTAACACTGCAGAAGTCCTCACTTAGCATGCTGCAGAGCAGCTAGCAAATGGCTCATTGAAATGAGGATGTCCCAAGGACATGGTCTCCTGCACAGCTGGCAGTGGCCACAGAGAAACTACCACAGTGGTTAAATCCAGAGCCCTCTAAGCTGTAATTGTTCTACTCTGCCCACCTGGAATTTAGACGACTGCATTGCAAAGCTGTAGAGGAACAGAGAAAGAAGCAACAAGCACATTCTTACAGGACCTCCCATGGCATTACTCACCAAATGGTCTGATGGTCAGAATGATAGAATCAATAGGGTTAGAAGAGACCTCAAGGATCATCAAGCCCAACCTGTCACCCAACACCTCATGACTACGAAACCATGGCACCAAGTGCCACATCCAATCCCCTCTCAAACACCTCCAGGGATGGTGACTCCACCACCTCCCTGGGCAGCCCATTCCAATGGCCAACAACTCTTTCAGTGAAGAACTTTCTCCTCACCTTGAGCCTAAACTTCCCCGGCACGGCTTGAGACTGTGTCCTCTTGTTCTGGTGCTGGTTGCCTGGGAGAAGAGACCAACCCCCTCCTGGCTACAACCTCCCTTCAGGTAGTTGCAGACAGCAATAAGGTCTCTCCTGAGCCTCCTCTTCTCCAGGCTAAACAATCCCAGCTCCCTCAGCCTCTCCTCATAGGGCTTGTGCTCAAGGCCTCTCACCAGCCTTGTTGCCCTTCTCTGGGCACGTTCAAGTGTCTTGATGTCCTTCCTAAACTGAGGGGCCCAGAACTGGACACAGGACTCAAGGTGTGGCCTAACCAGTGCTGTCAGGCTAGAGACACTTCCAGAATGTCTCTTTTACCTTTGGAACCACAAGTGAAGCAGCAGATCTGGTTTTGGATCTGTATCAGACTGGTGTTACACTTATCCTGTTTGGTGTGAGAAGAAAAAAATACCTCAGCCAGGTTTCTTATAGGAAGAAGTCTTCCCCAATCACACTTCCTCTGTATTTACCCTCAACAGTTTACTGCTGAACCAGAAGTGATATTTACACTCCTGCTGGAAGAAAAGCTGAGATCTGAACTCAGATCTTCTAGACAACGGGGAACCCTCACAAGTGAGGTGGTCAGTGGCACAGGCAACACCACTGACCAAAAGCCAGCCAGATAAAGATCTGTACAAACCCAGCTTCTTCAGTCCCATAGCAGACAACTGGTGTTATGGGAAGGCAGCAAACCCTGGGCCTGTGAGCAGTGCTGGCCACTGGCATAGACAGACAGCAGGAGCTAGGACAGGCATGGGGGTACTGCTTACCAGCTAAAGCCTCTGACCCAAGAACAGGAGATTGTAGCCAGGTGGGGGATGGTCTCCTCTCCCTAGTAACAAGCAGTAAGATAAGAGGAAATGGCCTCAAGTCACACCAAGGTAGGTCTAGGTTGGATATTAGAAAAAAAACTTTTAGACTAAATAGACTCTCAAAGACTGGAACAGGCTCTGCATGGAGGTGGTTGAAGCCCCATCCCTGGAGGTGTTTGAAAGAGGCAGAGATGTGGTGCTGAGGGCCAGGGTTTAGCACCAGAATGGCTGGACTGGATGAGCTTAAGGGTCTGTTCCAGCCAAAGCAAACCCATAATTCCATTCTAATTAAGCAAAAGCTCCTGGTCTATTAATCCACTAACAGTGAACAACTTCTGATTGGGAAGAAATCCATGTCCTACTCTACCCTGCAGAAGCAGAAGGGAAAGCCATCACAATATGCCTTTACTTGCCAGCAAGTTCTCAAGAAGACAGCATCTATGCAGCCCAGGCTAGCTGGGACTGCCAAGCAGGTGCCTGCAAGCTGTTGGCTGCCATCTGCCATAGCTCTCACCTGGTGAGATGGCTTCCCTAGCTATATCTGTCTAGATACTTCTTGAGTGCAAAGCTCTGCAGAACATTAGGAGGCTGTTAAACTCAGAAAGACAAATTTCACAAGAACCTAAATTAACTTTTTAGGCAGGAAAAGCAAAGTGCCTATGCAAAACACAACAGAAATAAACCAGATTTATAGACAGGTTTCCTATGAGACTTCACCCCTTTCTGGTCACTCCCAGGGGTTTCTGGATTGCAGCAAAGACTGTACATTCCCTCCCTCAAGAAAGCTGCTCTTTTCATCACGAGATGTCCAGCTGCACTGTCTTGATCTGTGTATACCATCTAGCTCCATTTGTTTAGTTGAATTCACTGCCTGGATGTGAGGTGCATGGTGACACAGGACTTGAACCAATACTCCTGACAAAAAAAACAAAACATAAGGAGTGAAAGACAGCAGACACCCCAAATACAGCAGAGAAAGGGCAGCTGAGAGGCACTTGGGTCCCAAAAACTAGAAATGTCAATTCCAAGGCAGGGCAGCTGTCACCCAGCCTTCCAAGATAAGACAGTAACATTGAGCAGGAACCAAGTTTGAAGGCTGCTGACTTTCTCAGTGCCACAGTCAGGCTTGAGACTAGGAGACACTTATTTTAGCTGCACAAAATACCCTGTGGAAACAGCTCAAGACTCGAGGCATTACAAGCAGAACAAGTGGAACTGATGATGTTGAAGCAGCTCAGATAGTGAAGATTTTTTTGCAGTGCTTTTGTGCTGTTGAACACCTTGAAGAGAAACAAACTCAGTTTAAGTTTGCTTTGTTTTAAGAAAAAAAAAAAAGAGGCCTTAAAACTGAAGTGATCCTGCATTGTCAGAATGACCTCAAGCAAAGAAAAACCCAGCCCAGACCTTTTTTTGTTGCCAAAGCAAAGATAATTCTGCTGCTCTTGGGACTGTAAAGTTTGCATCTAATATGCCCCCATTTGAAGCAACCATAATACCCAAAGAAGCCATAATTAAGATAATTAACCAATAATATAAACTTAATTAATATGTCTACTTCAGTGCTCTGAGGAAGAACTAATATGTTACATGGCACAAATTGAAAGAGAACTTTGCAAGTGGCAGTTAGCAGGCTGTAAAATAAAATAGGAGGCAATTAAAGCAGCTGAACTCCCTGCAGGACTGTGGTCACAGCAGATGATACTTAGGCTGGTGGAGCAGGAGTTAATTTTCCTCACAGCAGCTCACGTGTGTTCTGGCTGCTGTGTTCTGGCTGTGTGACCCAAGCAGTGCTGCTAACACAGCATTTCAGCTGTTGCAGTGCCTGTACTGTGACAAGGCTTTCTCTGTTTCACACTCTTCCCCTCCCTGCAATAAGAAGGCTGAAGATAGGCAAAAGGTGGGGAGGGGGGGCAGATAGGGTCGTTTACCCCCACTGCTCAAAGGGATATTCCACACCACACATGGCATGCCTAGCAAAACCAAAGAACCTGGGGGTAATACTTTCCAACACAGTCATTGCTCAGGAACTGACTAGGCACCTCACTGAGTTACTGCCCTTGCATCACTTGTCCTCCCCCCTACATCCTTTGTTTAAACTGCCTTCACCTGGACCCACGAGTTGGCCTTGCTTTTGCTCTTCTGATTCCCTGCCTCACCCCGCTGGGTGGGCCTGAGCCAGCAGCTGGTGGGTAATTAGTTGCTCGTTGGGGTCAGCTCCCCTCACAGTCACACAAATCAGAGTTAGTCTTGGTAAACCAAGGAACTGGGAGTCATGCAGGTCAGGTTAAAGACAACTTAGGACAGCTTCAGTCAGCAGAAAGGAAAAGCTGCAGTTGAATTGAACAGTTGTGACAGCTAGGGATTTGAAGAGAGCACAACAAAAGGAGCATGTAGATTTGCCATGCCACCAGAAGCCAGCTAGCTGAATGGTTTCTAACCCACCAGGGTGAGGATAAAGCAGACAAAAGGCAGTGCAGTGACACCACATCCCTCTGCGTCTGCTTTCACTTGAGATGCAGTGCACAAGATCCTCCTGCTGGTGTTAACTGTATTCAGAAAGTGAGAGGTACTTCTGAACAAGAGAATAAAAACCCAAGGTACCAAAAGGCACAAATATCCTCAGCTAGGACCCACAGGCCATACCTGAGGAGTCCAAGACCTTCACAATGAAACTTTAAACCCTACATCAGAAGTAAGCAGCCAAGTGGAGCTGGTGACCCAGCACTGATGTCGAACTCCAAAAACCCCTGCAGATGAAATTAGACCTATGTGTTATGACTCATCTGAGTAACTGCCCAGCAAGCTGTGCCTGAAAAAAAACCCACATCCCAGCAAGCAGGAATTCCTACATCTGGGTCAGAGAAGGTGAGCTATGCTTAGCTGCCTTGCTCTGCAGCAGAACTTGGCAGTGCCTTGCAGAGAAAGCCAGGTAGCAGAGGAAGAGCAGAAAGGAGACAGAACAAATGCCAGTCCACAGTGCAGCTGCAAAATGCTGCAGCAGCACATGAGTCCAACAATCAAGGCTGAGAAGAAAAGGATCAGTGATACTTCATATCAACACAGAGCTACACAAACTTCTGAGAGGCTAAGTCAAATTCTTAAGTAATAGAGAGAATGACCCTTTATTGCCTGCATCTCAACTCTCTTCCATTTCATTACCCAATCCCACAGAAACTCCTCTCTGGGATAAACCTCATGAAAGCAGGAGAGCTGGCTAAGGACCCTCCTGCTACCTCTGACATGTGCTGCCTCCCTGAAAGTCACTGACTTTCATCAAGGCTTAGAAAGTCCCATGGGAAACCTTGCCACACAACGGGTACCACAGCATCCAGCAGCAGGGAATCAGTCACTGGGAGTTAGCTCACATACAGGGGCTGGAGCAGGTCCAGAGAAGAACAACAAAGCTGGCAAAGGGTCTGGAGAACAGGGCTGGTGAGGAGCAGCTGAGGGATTTGGGAGTGTTGAGGCTGAAGGGAGACCTCATTGCTCTCTTCAACTCCCTGAAAGGAGGCAGGAGCCATGTGGGTTTTGGTCTCTTCTCCCTAGTAACAAGTGATAGCAAGAGAAGAAATGGCCTCAGGTTGCACCAGAGGAGGTTTAGGTTGGATGTCAGAACCAACATCTTGACTGAAAGGGCATTCAAAGACTGGCACAGGCTGCCCAGGGAGGTGGTCGAATGCCGCCTGCAGGTGTTTCAGAGGCAGAGGTGTGGTGCTGAGGGCCATGGTTTAGCACCAGCCTTGACAGAGTTAATGGTTGGACTCAGTCTTAAAGGTCTGTTCCAGCCAAAAGTATTCTGTGATTCTCCAGCCAAAGCACTGTACCACAAACATACACCATAGAAGGGGAGGGGCTCAGCCACAGTGTATTCTGGTTTGCAGTTGTGAGGTTTTAGGGGAAGAGGTGGGAGAGGCATATGTATCACCAGGGAAAATTTTAAGGCTCCAAATGTGCCAAAGCCCTTCCGGGCTACAGAGCTTCCAGAGGGACACAGACACAGGCTGGGAAGTGCTGTCTTGAATAAGTGACATTTCTTGAGTCTAACTTATGGACAATTTCCTGAGAAGGATGACCAATTTCTTTGAGCTTCAACTCTTGCAGTACTACGCTGGAACCTATGAGGTCAAAGCTGAAACACATGCAGTCCTGACACTACTGATTCTGATCAGTGATTCAGAGCCTAAGGTTTTCCTTCCACCATTCTACCTCTTCCCACTTGTCTGCTGTAAACAAGATACTTCCTTCTAATTTACTTTCATTCCTGTAACATTGATGGTGAGACAAAGCACTGAAGTACAAACTCCATTTCTAAAAGCCAGATCAAACAGAACACACACCCTCCTGGGATCTGAGCACTGGACTGTCCAACCTGTTCTCCCAAGCCTCAGCTACAGATGTTCTAAAGCTTCTGTAAATGAATGACCAGAAGCATTCAAATCATAGCTGATCATGGCTGTAGTGGAGGAGAAATGAAAAGACTCAATATCCTTCCAGCCCCAACTTCTATTATAGTTCTACTGTTCAGCTATGAAACCTTACAGTTTTGCTGTCTGATTCATGGTTCTGAGCATCCGAGGAGAGCAGCACAGCTTTGATAAACAAGCAAACTCACACGGGAAAAAACAACAACAAAAAAAACCAACCCATAAAACAAACCAACATGAAACTTAAAACAACTGAAACAGGACACTGAGTGAGCAAGTTCAAAGTCCAATCCTATGAGGCACAAGTATTCCAGCAGCCCTAGAAACAGAGAAGCATTGTAGTTTACAATTAGGGTGTGATACCAGATAACAGCAGTGATTCACCTGGGAGACAAGGAGAAGACAAAAGCAAGAGACAAGCCAAAACTTGTCTGATGATGACAACACACAGAGTCACAGCCTCAGCAGCTCTTTTGCTGCTGAAATTGGAGGTTAGCAGCAGGGCAACCTGGCTTTCCTGAGAACAAATCACAGGGAAAACGATATCCATCCCAGAAGCAAAAGCCATCACCAACACAAACGGCTATCATCAGCTTATCTAGGGATGGTGATGCACACTGCAATCAAACACACCAAGCCCCTTGTGAAACCTGCACAGCTTTTGTAATCCCAGGCAAGGCATCTATTCACAACTGGGAGCCTGGCCATGGAGAGTGCAGATGCACACAGGGAGCGATATTGGGAGCAGAGGAAGTTTCCTGCCACAGTAGAAGTTGCAGATCTATCTCCACTTGACCATCAGCCACATGCTTATAAGTGCAGAATGAGAGATTAACTCCTGCAGCTTATTTGCATGCTACCCCTCTTTAAGGAACAACTTAACATTTGGTCCTAGTTCTGCTGGCGTTCATGTTTTGTGGGCCAGCTCCTCACAAAACCTCTACCCCAAACCAGACATGCATGCTAAACAAACCTCTCCACAGTTAGGTGATAGATTCCATTTGCTCTCAGCTGCTTCCTGCCCTTCAGTCCCCCCAGATATTGCTCCTAATCACCTCAAGGTGCTACTTGGAAGTTGGTTTCTTAAAGAAGAATGAGGAGAATGTCTGCCAAGAAACACAACAGGCTCTGAAACATTAAGAGACAGAAGGGGCAGTGGAGGAAGGAAAAGGACAAGAAAAGAGCCTACTGCCCCTAAAAGTCATTAATGCTCACATCCTGTTAGACACCAGGAACCCCACTCCAGATGGGTGGGTCCGTGGGCTGTGCTTTGGTTAGACTAAAGAGATGCTTCACAGAAACCCTACACACTCAGACACACACTGCTTGCTTTCTCTGAAGATGACTTCCCAACAACATGATCCCAATGGTTATAATCAGACATCCAGCCCTGAACACATCTCCACAGCCAGAACCCGAGCAAGAGATGTTCAGAACTGTCAGCACACTGAAGGCCTCACTGCACTTAGCTCCTGCAGCCAGGGCTGGAAAATGGGACCTTTACAGTCTGGTACCTAAGTAGGACATCGTCTTGCCTCTCTTCCAATTTCTGTTTCACACATAATGGTGGGGTTGGAAGGGACCTCCAGAGGCCCCTCCACTGCTAAAGTGGGTTTGCCTAGTACACGTTGCACAGGATCACAATGTCCAGGCAGGTTTTGAAAGTCTCCAGAGGAGATTTCACAGCCTCTCTGGGCAGCCTGTCCTAGTGCTCCAGCACCCTCACAGGAAAGGTTTTCCTTATGTTTATGTGAAATCTCCTGGGTTCTACTTTGGACCCTTCTAGACAAGTGCCTATTGCCTCTTGTCCTATCACTGGGCACCACTGAAGAGTCTGCCCCCACACCTTTTAGCTATTGATCAGCACTGATAAGATCCCCTCTCAGTATTCTCCAGGCTAAAGAGCCCTAGGTCTCTCAGCTTCTCCTGGTCAGATGCTCCAGTACCCTCTGCACATTCATGGCCCTCCCTTTCACTGAAAGCCTGTACTGCCAGAATGGAAAACCCACTGCATTTCTTTTTCAGACAGGGCAGAATGGAGGCAGGGAGACAGAGAAGACTGAAATATTCTCTTCATTACATTCCTGAGAGCTGTCTACCATGTACATATTTAAACTGGGCCGCTGCCAGTGGCTGCGAGTACAGACTGTGCACTGATCACTGGACACTATTTTTGTGGCCAGAACAATTCCTTGGTTCACACCAGGGTGCTACTCATCTATTTCAGGATAAGTTAAGGCAGGGCTATATAGCTAATGATAGGGTCTATCATAGTTCCATTGAGACACCTGGGCTTGTCAGGCCTGTTCTTTAAGCCCCTGCCTAATTGGGCTAGACAGTTTGTACCACATGGTAATTGCTCAGACACTTGCAGTGAGGTGACAGCTAAGAAGGGATCTGTACTTTTCAGCAATTATAAATCACAGAAGGCAGAGAGGAGGAAGAATGCCATGCACATTCCTTACCTGTACATCAGCTGAGCTCCGGGAAGAGGGATCCTTGGCAATAAAGAGCTAACTGTAACACAACTCAGCAAGGAGCACAAGGCCATGCTGAACTTCAAACTTTAGAAGAACCTCCCAGGCTGAAAGGGTACTCAAAGACTGGAAGAGGCTCCACAGGAGGGTGATTGAATCCCCATCCCTGGAGGTGTTTCAAAAAGACAGAGATGTGGTGCTGAGGGCCATGGTCTAGCACCAGCCTTAATAGAGTCAGAGAATCGTTGGACTGGATGAGCTTAAAAGGCTTTTCCCAACCAAAATAATTCTGTGATTCTAAGTATCTGGTTATGGCTTTGTGGCTCCCCCAAGGCTCAGGCAGAAGCTCTCAGTTCTGTAGGCGTCCACCTGAACTCAGACCAAGCAAATGGACACATCAGAAACAGATCTGAGAAACACATCTTAGGGATGATCTCAACTGGAACCTTACACCCTCTTCTGTTTTCCAGGAAAGCAGATACCATACAAGGAGCAAGAATTTACCACTTAAAGTATCACCAAAAACAAATCCTGCCATCTCCAGACAAGGTCTAGCTAGGCCAAGCAGCACTTTCATGCCAGTGATCTAGAAGGGATCCAGCATTTCCTTCTCTCTGGTCATAACCACTACAGACCACTCTGCTGCAGCAAAGGAAATAAAATAGTTCACACTGCTCAGGGATCAAAATCTGCACCAAACACAGGGTGCTGCCACCTCCTGACTCAGCAAGGGACTGGCCTAGGACACCCACAAAGCTGCACCCAGCTGCATCTGGACCAAGTACATCTAAACACTCCTCACACTGCCAGAAGGGCACAGTTGCCTTTTGTCCATTCTGCCTCTGGAAAAGCCCTTTCAGCTCATGCTCTGTAAAGTTATACAGCAAAGAAAATGAAACTGGGCTGGTTTGGGTTTTTTTTCCAGCTAGCAATTAAAATTGGGTCAGTGATGACTGTGAGAACTGGGACAGCATGACTGAAAGCAGGGGACAAGAAAGATTAAAGAGGATCACCACATAGTGCAACAGAAATACACTTGACTGCCTCAGCTCGCTGTCATCTAATCCTGCTTCAGGGCATTTGAGAAGGCAAGGGATAGAAAAAAAAGGACTCTATAAAGTGCTCAAACCAGGGACAGTTGCAGTGACAGACACTAACTAGACTCTTCAGGCCACCCTGCAAAGCCACAAGTGATGGGGCCAGCCAATAAATTCAGCTTTGTCCTAACTTCTCAATGAGGCAACTACTCATGTTTCTAGGCTGTCTACCCCACCATCACTTCCCAAAACACTTCTCCAGGTTTATTTACTCAGAAAAATCTCACCCTCCTGAACACACACTGCAAGCAAACTGCTATCACTTGATCACAGTCAACATGAGAACCACATCACCTAAGGGAGGAGGGGAAGGAGGAAGGAGATCGAGATAAAGAAAACTGTCAATGAAGAACACAAACAGGAATGACCCGGGGTGCCCAGGGGGCCAAGAAGGCCAACAGCACCATGGCCAGAATCAGCAACAGCATGCCCAGCAGGCTTAGAGAACTGATGGTGTCACTGTACTCAGCACTAGGGAGGCCAAAGGAGGGCATTGAGGGGCTGGAATGAGTCCAAAGAAAGGCAAAGCTAGTGAAGGGTCTCAAAAACAGGGCTGGTGAGGAGCAACTGAGGGAACTGGAGGCATTTAGTCTGCTGAAGAGGAGGCTGAGGGGAGACCTCATTGTTCTCTATAATTCTCTGAAAGGTTGGAGACAGGTGGGTTTTGGTCTCTTCTCCCTAGGAACAAGTGATAGAAGGAGAGGAAATGGCCTCATGTTGCACCAGAGGAGGTTTAGGTTGGATATGAAAAGCAATTTTTGACTGAAAGGGTTCTCAAAGACTGGCCCAGTCTGTTCAGGGAGGTAGTTGAATGCCCATCCCTGGAGATGGTTCAAGGAGGCAGAGATGTGGGGCTGAGAGATATGGTAGTTAGACAATGACTGGACATGAAGATCTTAAAGGTTTTTTTTCCCAACCAAAATGATTCTTATGGTGGGGAACTGCAGCCAAACTTCTGTGAGACACAGACAAAACTTGTGTGTTTGCAAGCCCTTAAGGCTCCCTTCCCCCCTGCCCTCCCCCTTTTATTAACTTACTAATTAAAAAATCTATTTTTGAGTAATAGCCAGGGGGAGTTTCCTGTTTACACAACAGTAACTCTGTAAGCCAATAAACTCAGCAGCCTTGACACACGCTGGGTCCAGAGAAGATTAATTACCTTGTAAACAGGAAGCAGGCTGCTGCCAGAGCACTGGGGCACAGAACAACAGGCACAGAGGAGGGAGTCCTGCTTCTGCACCAGCACCTCCTGCAGCTCAAGGTGCAAATCAGAATTTGAGCTGAACACAACTGCACCTTGTCTGAAAGAAAACCACTGTTTGTTGGTTGTGGCAGACACTTCCCATGAGGTGACAGAGCCAAAGTTGTTCCAGGCACTGCAGCAGAGCCATAGAAAGACTTTTAGGAATAAGCAGATTAGAGCAAGAGAGGAATAGTTGATCATTGACAGCTTCCTCTCACAGGCTTGGGAGGAGATGGCAAGGTTTAATGTACACAGAACCTGAGGGGGTTCAACAGGGACAACTGCAGGGTCCTGCACCTGGAGAGGAAAAACAGCAGGGACCAGTACAGACTAGGGGTCATCCTGCTGGAAAGCAGTTCCATGGAGAAAGACCTTGGAGTCCTGGTGGACAGAAAATTCTCCATGGGATTGCATTATGACCCCTTAAAGCTTTATGCATTCCTTTGGCAATCTTCCAACAGCCTCGTGCTACCGATGTTTTAACTTTGTGCCACGCGAAAGGCATGAAACCCACCAAAAGGACCACACTTGGCTTTAAAGCACAGCCTTCTGCAAATCTGTCTTTGCACACCTACAGCTTCAAACTAGTACTGAACTGGGATTCTTCAGCCTGGAGAATACTCTGGGAAGACCTTACAGCTGCCTTCCAATACCTGAAGGGATCCTACAGGAAGGCTGCAGGACTTTTCATCAGGGTGTCTAGAGACAGGACAAGGGAAAATGGTTCAAAACTGAATGACAGTAGGGTCAGACTGGATCTTAGGAAGAAGTTCTGCAGTAGGAGGGTGGTGGGACTCTGGAATAGGCTGCCCCTTTGGGCAGTGGATGCCTCCTCCTCCCTGGAGGTGTTCAAAGCCAGGCTGGATGAGGCCTTGAGCAAGCTGAGTCTATTTGAGAGGTGACCCTGCCCGTGGTGGAGAGGTTAGAGTAGATGATCTCTGTGACCCCTTCCAACCTCAGGCATTCTAAGAGTATGAAAACACAGCTCCCTTTAAGTGAGCTTAACGACACCACCATCTAGTGGATTACTAGCAGAGGGACATTTGGGTTTGCTCTTGGGTTTTTTGTTCGTTTTTTAATCAGCAACAAAACACCAAGTAACAGCACAGGGAAACTCCGAGTAAAACCAGAGCATGCAGCTACTGCTTCTCAATAACACATTCAAGAAACTGTGGCTGAATGGTCACTACTCCAGCAGCTTACCCAGCTGATGTAATAGGGATATGGACACACAAGAGCTGCTTCAGATTTTTACTCTAGAATCAAGAGATTAAGTGCCAGTAAAATGACTAGTCACAAGTCCTGCATATTTAACAACATAAAACCTGACAAGGTGAATAAAGACTCATGAAAGGAGCAAATGCCAGAATCATAGGATACCAGGGGTTGGAAAAGACTTCCAGAGATTTGAGTCCTAGCCCCCTATCAGAGCAGGATCACCTAGAGCAAGTCAGAAAGGAACACATCCATACGGATCTTGAAAGTCTCCAGAGAAGGAGACTCCACAGCCCTCTAGGCAGCCTGCTCCAGGTCTCCACCACCCTCCCACCAAACTTTCTCCTTACATTTAAGTGAAACCACCTGGGTTCCAGTTTGTGCCCATTGTCCCTTCTCCTATCACTGGGCACCACTGAAGAGAGGCCAGCCCCATCCTCCTGCCCCCCCCCCCCCCCTCCCCCCCCCCCCCTTTAGGTATTGATCAGCACTCAGAGGATCCCCTCTCAGTCCACTCTTCTCCAGGCTAAACAGCCCCAGGTCCCAAGTACCAGAGTGGACAAAACAAACCTTGATAATTGCAGGTTACACACAGCCCTTACATGCTACTGAAGGCCACTCAAGGGGCCTGCCCTCTTCACAAGCTGAAAGACTAAGTAAGACGAGCTGGCAAATTTTGCCTCTGTCATGGTAGGAAAGACGCATACCCTAATCACACATTGCTTTAAAATACACTGGGGGTAAACCACACTGAATCACAGAAGCATTTTGGCTGGAAAAGACCTTCAAGACCTTTGAGTCAAACCAGTATCTGACTCTTCCAAGTCCAGTGCCAGACTCTCAACACATCTCTGCCTCTTTGGAACACCTCCAGGGATGAGGATTCAGCCACCTCCCTGGGCAGCCTGTGCCAGTCTGAGATCCCTGTGTCAACAAGCTCCTTCTAATATCCAACCTAGGCCTACCCTGGTGTAACTTGAGATCCTTTCCTGTCATCTTGTCTCGGATGCAATGAAAAATAAGCTGAATATCGACAGGAGCAAGAAGGGATGGGGGGGGGGGGGGGGGGGGGAAGAAAAAAAAGCCAAACCCAAAACACCCCCAAAACCCCACCAACTCAAAACCCCACCAACACCATGCACCCACCCCCCAAAAAAACCCAAAACACCCACAAAAAAAAAAAAACAAACCACCACCCCAAACCCACAAAAAGAAACCACAAAAAATCCCACCAAAAAAAACCACCAAAAACAAGTCCCCAAAAAACACCAAAAAAAAACACCAAAAAAAAAAAACCCCACAAAAAAACCCCACAGTAAAAAAAAGCCAGAAAAAAAATCCACCAAAAAGCCCTACCAAAAAAACCAAACCCCAAAAACCACACAAAAAAAACCACACCAAAAAAAAAACACCCCCCAAACCCAAAAAACCTCAAACCAACCAAAAAAAAAGCCACAACAAAACACAAAAAAAACACCAACCCCCCCCCCAAAAAAAAAACTAAACAAACGGGCAAAAGAAAGACGGGGGACATTTAAGTCTGGGGAAAGCCATGGTTATTTTGCTCCACTCCAACCGTACAGAAGAGCTCCCAGAACCAGGTCGGTTGGAGAAGCCCTTTAAGAGCATCGCTCCCAACCATCGCTCTGCACGCTACCTGCCACAACAGCGCAGGAATGCCCGGAGATGCCGGCTTCCCTTTCAGCTTTCCTCGCTTTAGGGCAGTAAAGATCTCCTTGGCTACAACTCTTTTACCCTCCAAACCCCTCGGAAGTGCTTTTTCAGGGGAGCCCGCCCGGCACCGCCCGGCACCGCCCGCGGCCGCCAAGCGGCGCACACACAGGGCAAACTTTCTCCCGCCGCTGCCGCCCCCCGCGCGCGTGGGCGGCCGCCCCCGGCGCGCTGTGACGCGCCCAGCGTAAACAAAGCGGTGCATTGTGGGAAGGGGGAACCGTTACGTGCCGGAAGAGGCAGCGTCCATCTTAGGCGCTCGGACGCGTCGCGGCGGTGGGATGGCGGCCGATAGCCGGGAGGAAAAAGGTACTCAGTGGTAGGGATGAAGGAAAACAGTTAGGTTATGGGAAGGCGGAGGGGGGGATGGCTCGAGGGGTGGGGAATCTCGCCGCCCGGGCCTTCCCCTGCCCGTGGCCTACTTGGCTGCTGTGCTAGGCCTTCGCTCTGGGAGACGTCTGTGAGAAGAGAGGGGTGATGGGGCTAGGAGGATCTTATCGAGGACATTTTCATCATCTTGTGGGGAAAGGGCCCCCGGTGTATGTTGGGGTTCTGGAGGTGGTGGGCCCATCGTGCCGTTGAGGTGCCCCAGCGGCAGCGGGCTCGGAACAAGGTGACTTGCCGTAAGTTCAACATTAACCTGCAGTGACTCGCTGCCAGTGCCTTTTCGCAGGAAGCGTCCCATTTGTCGTCTTTTTCTGCCCGCATCTGGAGCCGTATTATTTTTTTAGGGCTGTTTGCCGAGGGACGTAGTTACTTTAGCAAGCAGAAACTGATGCTGGAATATTTGGTGTGGGGTTCTGGGGCTTTTGCCTAGGTTTTTGCAGTCAGTTATGCTTTCTGGGCACTGTGGGTGAGTAAGTTTGAATTAAAGGATCTGAATGCTTCCAAGGTAGTGTATATTCACAACTCACGCTTGTCGCTGTATGTAGAAGCTGCAGTGATCCACCCTTTGTCCTGGAGGTTATAGTAGTCAGCCTTCACAAAATACTCAATTTGAGGGGTAAAACCCTTCTTTAGATGTAGAAGATTGCTGTTTGGTGACTAGTGCAGATAATGGAAGTGCTATAACAAAGATCAAGAATCACCTTGATGTTGTAGCTTGGTTTGCATTGGTTTGGATTTCTGTGGAATGCATCACGTCAAGTTTTTTGCTTTCTGGATAGATGTCCATAAAACAGCTTTGTCAGAATAGTAGAAATTTGCTGTCTTTAATACTTACTGTGAAACTAGATCACCTGGAAAATCCCCACTAGATCTTGGTAGAACTGATAAGTACTGATTTCTGGTTCTTGATTCTTAAACCTAAGAGATAAGGTGCTCTCAGATTGTGCTGAAACAAGTGTGAGCTACCAGCATGAATGAGCACTGAAATGGAAGTCAACTACAAATTTCTGCTGTGGACATGTCTAAATTTCTGCTTGCATAACAATGGATACACCTGGGCTTGGATTTTCTTACATTTTAGTGCTTGGGGAGGTTTTTTTGTTCTTTTTTTAGTCACTTGCAATGATCAAGGCAGGAGTAGTAGACAAGAAGCGTTTTTGTTGCTTTACTTGGCTTTTAATTTCCTATGGAAGGGCTGATTCTGACTGAAGAGCAGGTGTTGATGTGCACTTGTGTGTAACTGAAATTATTGCCACTGTGAATGCAGCATTATTTTTAAGCTGCTTGTGGAACAAAAAGTCTAGTTCACTGTTGTAAAAAAGCAGAAATAAATCCCAAGTGCCCTTTTAGTTTGAAATCACCTGGGTTTACCTCTGCCAAATCAGCTACTTGCTTGGACTTTTCCTTGAATAAATGTTAATGCTCATGGCCAGCAGAGGAGAAATGGCCTTCTTCTGCTGTCTCAGGTGAGTTAATTTTGTTCATGGAAGGATCCAACACACTCCAGAGTCAACAAAAGATGAGTTGCAGGAGAGGCCAAGTGGGAGTGTCTGTAAAGAAAAGGACTCATTTGGACCTTTCTCCTTCAGCAGTGATGAACTGGAAGAAATCTGACCTCTGCTGTTTTTCTGGGGTTTTGGTGTTTTTTCTGATGCTTATCTTGCTTTTGTCTGAGGAAACTGAGCTCATCAGGTTGAACCCTTAGAGTCACAGTTCAGGGAGTGTAATCTGTGGA
>NW_027145480.1:0-18766 GCF_026170545.1 Melanerpes formicivorus | reverse complement strand
AAAACGTTTGCAAGCTGAAGAGGAGCTGCCACTCTCCAGGCCAGGAGGCTTCTCAGCTGTTCCAGGCTGGAAACTGCTTGCTATCCACACGTGGTGGTACCTTTACAACGGTTGACTTTACAAGATGCAAAAGCTGACTCTGCTCGTGGGTCATCAGCTCATATTGGCTAATAAAATCCACACTTTACCCACAGGCACTGTTGGTCAATGTGCCTCCTTGCTTATGGCTGCATAAAATGATACCATACTGTTTGGCACAGCTGTACATAGGGGAATTACATTTAAATTCGCCCATAAAAGAGCCATTACTTTACAGCAATATTAAAAGAAACCATTTATGAGTGTTAAATCTTTATTTAAATATAATCCTTACCATGTGTTGGGTGGAAAGAAAAAAAGCAGCAGCCTGTAACATAGAAAATATATAATCAGTGTGTGGGGCTTTGAAAAGCACTTCAATTTTTCAGATTTTACTTGTGGGAGGGGGTCTGTTTTGGTGGGAGGGAGTCCAATCTCTGGTTGGACAAACCATGCAAGAAACTGTGTGGGTATGTATTTACTCACTTATTTGGTCATGCAAAGGCATGATTTTAGCCATGCTTATGTGATTGAACTCTGGTACCTGAAGGAATTAAAAGAGCTATTATGCCCACCCCCAAACACCACCTAATGCAGGGCACATACTATGGCTCAACAGTATGGAAGCAGTTGTACCCCTGTGTCCTGCTATATCTCCTTGCTCTGTGTTTTCCTGCTCTGTGTGTTCATCCTATGGTCACCATGCCTGCCATGCTATCCAGTTTTTTCCTCCAGCACTCACATAATAACTACCTGAAGGGAGGTTGTAGACAGGCGGATGATGGTCTCTTCTCCCAGGCAGCCAGTACCAGAACAAGAGGACACAGTCTCAGGCTGCGCCAGGGGAGGTTCAGGTTGGATGTTAGGAAGAAGTTCTATACAGAGAGAGTGATTGCCCATTGGAATGGGCTGCCTGGGGAGGTGGTGGAGTCACCATCATTGGAGGTGTTTAGGAGGAGACTTGATGGGGTGCTTGGTGCCATGGGTTAGTTGTTTAGATGGGTTGGATTGGTTGATGGGTTGGACATGATGATCTTGAAGGTCTCTTCCAACCTGGTTTGGTTTATTCTGGTTTATTCTGGTTCTGGTTTAATACAGTTTTCTGTGGTGACAACCAGTGCTCTTCTGCTAGTACTCCATGATGGGTTGTTTCAAAACCCATCTTAAGCTCTTGCAAACCTCCTTCTGTCAAGGCCCCTAGACAAGGCAAGAGCTCACAGCTGATGCCCTTGAAAAGTATGAGCAAGATTCATCTCAATCTGAAATCCCACCATTAGCAGAGGCAGTGGGAGGCATGGGGAGAACACAGCTGGAGCCCTGATGCAGAGTCTGTATATGCAACATCCCTGAGCAGAAGAACCTGCCCCTGCCATACCCCACACTGCTCTTTCAGAAAGACACAAGCACCCACTACCACTGCCTTACTCACCCTTGCCTCCCCAGTCACTCTGCCGACAAACGCATGAGCAATTATAGCTGGCCAGTGTTTCCTTGTTAAAAGGATGTTTTTGCCAGGAAACTTGGTTTTGATCTCAGTGGAAGTTTCTCTGAAATCTTTCTTCTTTTTTTTTTCTTTCTTGTTCTTATTTATGTCTTTTTTCTTTTTTCTTTGGTTTTTTAACTGTTAAAATTTTTCTTTCTTTTTATTTCCTTTTCCTTTTCCTTTTCCTTTTCCTTTTCCTATTTCCTTTTCCTTTTCCTTTTCCTTTCCTTTTCCCTTTTCCTTTTCCTTTTTCCTTTTCCTTTTCCTTTTCCTTTTCCTTTTCCTTTTCCTTTTTCCTTTTCCTTTTCCTTTTCCTTTTCCTTTTCCTTCTTTTTCTTTTCCTTTCTTTGCTTTTTTCTTTTTATTTTTCTTCCTCTTTTTTTTTCTTTTTCTTTTTCTTCTTTTTCTTTTTCTTTTTCTTTTTCTTTTTCTTTTCTTTTTCTTTTTCTTTTTCTTTTTCTTTTTCTTTTTCTTTTTCTTTTTCTTTTTCTTTTTCTTTTTCTTTTTCTTTTTCTTTCTTTTTTTTATTCTTTCTTTTTTTTTCTCTTTTTCTGTCTTTCTTTTTTTTTGCAAGTTTCAGTAATTTTGTCAAGAGAAGGAAAAAATCAGGCAAGCGAAAACATTTCTGTGAGAAATAGGAATGTTTTATATTGAAAGGGAACAGCTGCTGGATTTTAAAAGATTATTGTTTTTTGAAAGGAAAAATCTGATCTATGTTCTCTTTTCTTTCTGCCTATCAGAATTTTTCACCAAAAAAATTGACCATCACTTCTTATGGCTCTAAGCTCTATTGGAGGCATACAATGAAGCCTCTACCTAGAAAGGCAGAAGAGGGAGGAGCAAGAAAGCTCCTTGCAGGCTTCTCCCTTTAAAAACATTGTTTCAGGGTTGTGTAGAGCTTTCTTCAGCACCTGCAGTGAAAAATACAGCAGTTGCCATTTTTATTCTTTTCAGACCTCCAGGACAACTGGGAAGATCTATTTCTATTGACCCAAATAAATCATATCTCACTAATCTAATTCATACTGAACTGTTTGGAAAGGAGCTCATCCTATTATCTATGTAAATATTTAACTAGAAATCTGTGCACAATAACAATGTCATTTTTAATTAGCAAGGCAAATCTTGACAGCATACCAACCATGTTTTCTATATTCTGCATCCATGTCTGAAGACATTTTCATAACTGAGCAGAGAATATCAAAACATGGTATGAAGCATGAATAATAACTTATCCCAGATAAAACACAGAATGGATGCAAGAAGAAAGAAAATTAATCTGTGTTCTGACTTCTATTCTGTAGTGATGCATTTGTGCTGTATTCTTTCCCCATGCTTTTCTTCTAGCATCTTTCTTTGTGCTCATGAAAAATGAAGAGAGCATCGCAGAAAGGGTGAATAAAATTTGCTTCTCTGTATATTTAATTATAATTGGTGCAGGACATAAGCATGGATTAAACAAGCAGAAAGGAGAAAATAGTAAACCTCGCTAAGCAGGATGCAAGCTACTACAAAGCATTTCATAATGGAGTGTTTATAGAATCATTTTAATCTTTTTTTCTAGGCTAAATTCTTATGCTGGAATAACCAGCTGTTACAAACTCACTGTAAATTGGTGGCAATCTTTGAATCAGGCTTTAAATCCAGGGTGGCTCTGTTGGAATCAGGGCTGGCACTTCAGATTAACAACACGATGACTGAGATCAGAATCTGATCTACAGCCTTATCTCATATTACACCAGGAGGAGTATATCTTCTTAAGTACTTCTTTTTCAACCTGATTTTGTGGGTTCCCTTCAGTATTCCAGCTGCTCTTCCTTTCACCTGCGGTTACATGGAGGTTATGCCCATCAACAAGACACAATGGATGCGCTGAAAAATGGCAGAGAGGAGCAGCAGTTTAAATTGCTCTTGCAAATACATACAG
Organism: Melanerpes formicivorus; assembly: GCF_026170545.1. Lineage (NCBI taxonomy): Eukaryota > Metazoa > Chordata > Aves > Piciformes > Picidae > Melanerpes > Melanerpes formicivorus. The sequence goes on along the minus strand of NW_027145480.1, from coordinate 15,278 downwards.
CACCTTCAGGAAGATTAAGCTGAGTGAAATACCTGAAAAGCTGGAAAAGCCTCCATATACTTCTGAGTGCACATATTCATTTGGAACTGATTGCTGTTCCTCTGGTGCCCTGTAAATCCTTGAGGAATGCAGCTGAGGCCTGGGATCTTCCGCGAAGGGATTTGGAGAGGTCATGAACAGAAAAATGGAGGATTTGTCTGACTTTTATAAACCTGACAGTTTTAATAGATTTTTTATAGAGAGAAATTGTTAGTCATGCATATATTAGTAAAAACCATGCAGCTTGAGAGAATCCACAATGGACCAACCAGGCCAATTAGCCATGCTTGTATTCAGTATTCATTAGTTTTCTGCAGAGAATTTTGGATCCATAATTTTCAGGCTGGAGGTTTTTTTGTGAGCTCTTTACTATTTTTTGTTTGTGCTTGGTCACATATCCTGTCTTTGCTTCCTTACTGGGCAAGGTAACGAAGGTGGGACAAAGGATTAATACTACATTTCTGTGTTCATGCAGACCCAGTGGCCACAAATCTTCACAAAAAGGTGTCACATGGAGATGGTGCAGCTCATATTCCAGATGCATGAATGGATGTTTTCACTTCATGCCTCCTGTGTCTTACACAGAATTATCTCTTTGGCTTTTTGTTAGAGTGGGTTAATGTCATCCTTATTAATCTGGACATAGTAGCAAGTATGATTCAAAGACGGAGGGCAACCTAAATGCTCACCTTTGAGGCTATCTTTTAGGTTCTCAGTCCGCCTGGGCTATCCATGTAATCAGAAGCAACAGCTGAAGAATAGGTTACAGATACTGTTAAGGGAAAAAAACTAAAAGTATCTGATATTGCTGAGTCAAATTATTAGTCATTTTTTGGCATCAATCCAATTGCTGATAGAGGTCTAAGGGCATTCACTCTGTGGACTGTAGATTCCATGAATTTAATATGATATGCAAATAATGGTTTAGTTAAAACTTCCACTAGAATAGTAATTCTTATGTTGTGTGCTTCTCACTGGTTCTGTAGGGTCAGTTTTCTGGTCATGGCAGTGACACAAAACAGTCAGAGCTTGGGTAGTGAATCTCAGACTCAGGGAGTTTGGAATTGTTTTGACAGAGTGCATTTTTGGGAAGGACAATGGGTGATTTGCAAATGTGTTCCACTTGTGGCAAAACTGTCACTGAGAGAGAAAGAATGGAATGGAATGGAATGGAATGGAATGGAATGGAATGGAATGGAATGGAATGGAATGGAATGGAATGGAATGGAATGGAAAGAATATAATAGAATAGAATAGAATAGACCAGGTTGGAAGAGACCTTCAAGATCATTGCGTCCAACCTATCAACCAATCCAACCCACCTAAACAACTAAACCATGGCACCAAGCACCCCATCAAGTCTCCTCCTAAACACCTCCAATGATGGTGACTCCACCACCTCCCCAGGCAGCCCATTCCAATGGGCAATCACTCTCTCTGTATAGAACTTCTTCCTAACATCCAGCCTGAACCTCCCCTGGCACAGCCTGGGACTGTGTCCTCTTGTTCCGGTGCTGGCTGCCTGGGAGAAGAGACCAACTTCCGCCTGTCTACACCCTCCCTTCAGGTAGATGACTTCAAGTTCAGACCAGACTTTGTGGACAAACTGTGAGAGAAGAAGAAACCAGAGAACTGAGTAATCCAGAGGGCTTTTCTGTCACTTTAGGGAGGCAGGAGGTCCTGTATCTCCCATGCAAGGAGTTCCACTTCATAGATATTACTGAGGATGTCCTCAAGCAGAAAAACAAATATGAGATACTGTAATTTTGGGGCAGTATCTGAACTGGTGGTCCATCATGACTTCACTTGCAAGCTTGAAAAGAAGGAAAAGAAAGGAAGTTGTCTTCTGTCTGAAGAGGAGGGGGAACATTTTTGAAACTCCTTACTTTCTCAGAGGATGAAACAATTTTTACCTATCACCAGTAATGGAGAGTGACCATAAATGCAGGCTATGACTTGTGAGCTGACATTAATTCCTGTCAATGGCATACTGGTAGAAATAAAAATATTGATGGGAGAGCCAGTCCTTCTCCCTCTTGCATTGTAAGGTGCTGTGTTGAGAGAATAGAGCTGCTGCTTCTCTATTCTGTGGCTTTTTTTGCACTGTATTTCTGTATTTCAGACTACTTCTGATTTTTCTTTGGGACAATATAGAGGCACTCTGCTGCCTTTCCGTGTTGGCCAAGTATAAAGGCAGACCTAGCTTTTGTGGACCATTTGTCTCTTGCCAGAGGGAAAAAAAGAGTTATTTGTTTTCTCCTGGCTCAGATATACCTTGCAGTTTATGCTTTTTTAATATAGGACTAAGTGAGAGAAAACAAGTTGGCAGAGTTCTGTTATTTAGTGCTCTGTAGAGCTTAGGCTTTCATTTCAAGACTTTTTTCCCCCCCCCTGAATTGAATATTTTAAAATTGAGTTTGACTAATGACCTTTCAGAAAAGTCAGACCATTTGTCATCTTAAATGAGAGAATGTAGCTGCTTGTAGTCAATTTTACTTAGAGATTTTGTTGCTGTTGTTGTTGGTTTGGTCTCATGCTGCTTACAGAAACCAGGCTGTTTGAATCTCATTCCCTTGAGGAGGAAACAATAAATATGCTTTTGATCACTTGCTGGTATGACTATCTTCTCGAGGTGCAGATGCTGATCTGCTTGGTACATATCTTTGCACATGTAATTTTGTGTCTCCTCTGACAGAACGGAATATTCTTACTGCGCTGACCGCTTCCCATGGTAAGCCCAAGAAAGAGCGAAGATTTACTGCATAAAAGCTGCTGTGGATATGCTGCCTTTCTGCAGGGATACCCAAGACATTTTTCTTTATGTTCTTATTGTTGCAGATGATTTGCATAATCGTTGTTAATCACATCTGATGCACCCCACCATACATCACTTTGTATGTGGTTTGTGCTGTTGAAAGAGATGAAGTAGTGGAAGCTAAAATTCTGTGGGATATTAAAGTCACTGCGCATGTAATATTTGACCTTGGATTACTGTGAGCTTTCAGAGAAGGGCCAGCAAGACTTGGTATGTAGTGGATAAAGCACTAGCTCTTCTCTTTGAGTATTTTTATTAGAAATTTGAATCATGGTTCAAATCACAAAGAGAGACCTAAATGAAATGAGTCTGTGTTTTCATCCGAGTCCCCCCGATGGACAATAATCCAGATCATAAAATATACCACTTAAACTTTGGCAGTCTTCTGTTCTCAGGAAGCTTTATTGCTTTGTATTACCTTAACTCAAAGATAGTCCTTCCAGGACTCAGTTCAAGCTGAGGTTATTCAAAGAACAAAGTTTGTAGTTCTGACTAAAGCTGCTCTGTGGATAACTGTAAGCTCTAACAGGGTTGCAAAGCAAGCTCGCATACTTTTCTGCTGTATCTTAATGAAATGTAGCTGTTTGGCAGGAATGGATGTCAGATCGTGCCCTTTCTGTCTCCAACATGGAGACAGAAGGAGGTGAGGAGACCTCAGGAGAATTACTCTGTGAATCCTTAGAGCCAGAAGCCTTCTGACATCACCATTGATGGCTCAGATGTTTTAACGGAATTTGGCTCAATTTAGGATCGATGGATGCAAAAGGTCACAATTGACAGCCTATATTTCCTGATCCTTACACCTACTGCTTCTTACCTGTGTGTGCATAGGTCACAGTGTAACAGAAGGGTGACCTCTGTGGTTTGTTGGCAGTGTAGCAGCCTCTGAGCCACAGGTCCCTTTCTGAAGCCAGCTGCGTTGCAGTTGTGGGAGTGTAAGTGGATAGAGATCTTGTGGACTTATGTGATGTAACTGGAGTCTCAGTTTAGCCCTCTGCTTCGTGTGCTGGCTGCGTTTGATGTCATGAACACGAGCTATTTTTCGTGCTTTGATAATGAAAGCAGTGCCTGGCTTCAAGGGAGATCTGGCATGGAACACCCTGTAGCATCCCAGAGACAAATATGCCATCGTTATAGACACCCTCTGCTACATGACTGATCTAGGGCACAGCAGTCCTTTCAAAAGGAAAGGCGTGGATGCACTGTGAATTAAAGTCTGACATCTTTTCATGCACACCAGAAAGAAGGGAAAAAAGGTTCATAGGAATGGCATGGATTGTGGATGGATCCCATCCAGGTGAAATTCCTTCTGGTTATTTTAGATGTAACAACAACTGACGTGAGTAGCATTTTGTTTTACCCTGAAGGTGAAACACTTTTCAGACTGTAGCTTAAACCCACCTCTCGGTTACACAAGTGTAAATCTGTGCCAAATAACTCCGTTGAGGCCAGTGGAGTTATTTGGGATTTACACGGGTGTAATTCTGGGCAGAGCTTGACCCTTTGTGGATATAGATATGCACTCAATTTATTGCACTATTACACCACAAGCAGGTGTGCAGGGACATCCACTGGGGAAGGAAAAATATAAGTCCCAACTACAGGTCACTTCATATCCCTTCCCTCAGGCTTGCTGTATTTCCAAATCAAAACTCACAGGCAGAACAAATCAGTTTGAACTACTGGGTAATAACCACTCAAGGCCATTTCAGCTTCAGCCCTGTGCAAGGCAAACAGAGGTGTGTTTTCCTTTATTGTCTTCTTTTATGCTTCCTCCCCTTCCCCAGCTGCAATCTTCGTCGGGGCTGTGATGGCAGGGACTGGGTTTATGCTGGGCTGTCATGTCATGGCATCTCTCTCTATATACATGCAAGTTGAATGGCCATAGCTGCAGATGGATACAGAGGAGGGTGTTGTGCTCGTGATGGTACCTTTGATAACCTAAAATCATTTGTATGCACACAGTTATCTGAATGGGTCCCAACTGAGGGAGATACATACAGAGCCAGAGCTGTAGAGCAGGTTTATTGCTTATCATTTGATATTGATTTGAGGTTGTGTGCTGCCACAGTGGCAGTATTTCTAGGAGCAAGTGCTTTAGGTGGAACAGTGGGGTGAATGGTAGGAAAGTAGCATATGGAGACCTACGCTGGACTTTGACCAGCATGGCTGGGTTAAAATCCCTGCGGTCAGAATGTGTGTGAAAGAGAGCCAGCAGATCTTTAATGAGAGTAAGTGATCCAGATTCTGATTTTATGCTTCCAATGAAATGCTGGCATCTCCAGCACCTCATAGCCCCTTTCTTAAACCCTCAGCTTAAGTGAAAGCAAGATTTTTATGTCTTGCCTCATCGTCCTTCACATTTTTGTCATGCCTCCTCTTCATGGTATATTTATTCTCTTACAGCTCATCTTCTCTGTCTCTCATCTCTGCATGCTATGTGTCAGGAAGGCTTTCCTTCCAGGAAGTCCCACAGTTTCTAGGTTATTGCATTTCTGCCTTGAATAATCAGTAGGCCTCACCCAGCTACCAAGATGATGCAAAAAATACTTCAAAAAATCCCTTTCCATGCTTTGTTTAACCCTGAAACCTTAGCTCATGTGGCTGAGGCACATCACTCCCAAACAAAACTCTTTTGGATTTTCTTGGGGTGAGCCCTTTCCTTCTCTTCACACTGGTCAGCAGTCATCACTCAGACTCATCCTTCCTGAGATCAGCACTCTTTGGAGCAGGGATCTAAGTTTTTGTAGTGTTAGATACCATCATAGCTCTCAAGGTAAGACTCAAAAATGATGACTCAAAAATGTGAATGATGATTACTCCCCAGGTCTGTGCTGGAGATCAGTTTTGAAACATTGATCCATGTTTGGAAGTGACCTTTCATGCTTTCTTGACTTGAGAGAAGAGCATAATTTACTGCAGCACCTTTTCTCTCCTGGGGCAGCTGGTGATGCCTTGTTCATGAAACTGAGCAAAACTGGGAGAGGGCAATTTGTCCACACTGTGAAGCCAGAAGCCCAATGTTAATTCCATGGAAAAGTCAAGGAATGTGAAATTTCCTTCTTACAAAGGAAAAAGTTACCCCTTGCCTGTGTATATAAAATGGACTACACTGACTATTTTTGTCAATCCAAGAAAGGAGGGAAAGAAATTGGAAAGAAGGAATTTGGAAACAATTCAGAAGGAAGGGAGGAATTTGGAAGAAATTCAAAAGGAATTTGGAAGAAATTCAAAAGGAATTTGGAAGAAATTTGGAAGGAAGGAATTTGGAAGGAAGAGATTCAGAAAGTAGGAAGGAATGAATTCAGAAGGAAGGAATGAATTCAGAAGGAAGGAAGGAGGGAGGGAAGGAGGGAAGGAGGGAAGGAATTCAGAGGGAATTTGGAAGAAAGGAAGGAGTTCAGAAGGAAGGAATTCAGAAGGAAGGAAGGAAGGAGGGAATTCTGAAGGAAGGCATTCAGAATTTGGAAGGAATTCAGCAGGAAGGAAGCAGAGGCATGGAAAAATGGTAAAAGTCAGCTTTTGAGACATTGTGAAAACTCTTTGGACAGCCTGGCTGCTTTTACAATTTCTTTCATTGTGGCCTTCTAGCAAAGAGGGCTGAGTTTCTTCCCTTGGAGCAGATCATAGGGTGGAGGCGCTGCTTCTACACAGTCAATTGCAGCTGAGGGGAACTGAGTTGTCACAGCTTCCCATACATGAGCAGAGTGACCTAGGAAGAACAATCAGGGATTGGACAAGGTCTTTTAATGACTGCTGGCAGGATTTAGCTAGTATGAAGAAACAGCTAAGTTTAGAACCCAAACCCAAGAGGTGTCAGGGTGTTTCATAAAAACTCTGCTGCCCACATAGAGAGAGGATGAACTCCTGCCTGCTGCAGGCCAAAGCAACATATGATACTGAGGGTTCAGGTATGTGTGAGTCATTTCTACTCCAGACTAAGGACCTTGAAAAATCATGTCCCTTGTCAAAGGTTACAGTTTGGCTTACTTTGGAAAACAATCTTCTCACTACAAATGTTTGCTCCCCGAAGGGCTACCAAAGGCCATTCAGTTGCTGGTTTGGGTTTTTTTTCCCCCATGATTCACTGGAAGAACAATGAAATGTAAAGGTGCTGGAGCCAGGGAACCACATCAGAAAAGGAAAACTCTTGGGCCCCTCCACAAGCAAGTGAAAGGCAAGACATTTAGGCAGAGAGAGGTGTGCCCTCAGAGAGATAGTGAAGGCTGGAAGCATGCTCTGATCCTGTGGCTTGCTGACACCTCCCTTGGTGCAACAAAATGTACTTGTCTGCTGTAAACATCTCTAAGGAAGCTCATTTGAAAGTAGCTTGCCAACCCTCAGTATTTGCATCCCAACACCTTCACTGTGTGGCAAATATGGGCTTGAAGCTAACATGTCAGTGATACACATTAACTAAAGGCCTCATCTGACTTCACATGTTTGCATTACAGGTTTCAGGGCAGATTATATTATCCTGTGATTCAAATCCCAACCCTGCCACAGTTGCCAGGTTGTCCAGATGCTTACAAATGATAATAAATTAGAAATACTTAATGCTAAGACTGTAATGTGAAGACAGAGACCTCCAAGCTGGAACACTGTGCCATGTGTGCTTCTATCCCGAGCTTGTTGTGGGATGCTTGCCTGAGACTTGCTTATTTAATTTTGTTAGTTTTGTTTATTTTATATTCTTTTCTTTCTGTCTTACTTTGTTTTGACATTCCCAGTGTTGGTGAGAGACTCAGATGGCTGGAGCATTTCCTTTCAGTTCTGCTTGGAGGACTTCTAAGTGTAAACATCATCAGGATTACCAGACCCATTGTGTAAAACAGGGTATTGGGACTGATTGCAGCAGCCTTCAGTAAGGGAGATGTATCCATCCTGTGTTCCTGACAGAGTTTTGCTGCAGCCATACCTACATGTAGTGCATAAACCTCTGCCTATTTAGGAGAGATTTTTAAGGTGCCCATGGGTATGGTGTTGCTTGGTACAGCTAAAGTTGCCTAAAGAGCTCTAACGACTTCTCTTGGAGAACATTGCAGTTAAGTTTTATATTCAGAAGGGAATCCTTTACACCAGGCTCCTCCCTCAGCTACCAGATTTGTCCAGATAAGACTCTTCCATACCCTCATTTTAGATCCTTGGGTACACAAGAAATACAGAGAGTGTAACATTTGGTCTGTGTCTCCAAGGAGTTTTATCAACACATAGTATGAATAGAATAGAATAGAATAGAATAGAATAGAATAGAATAGAATAGAATAGAACAGAACAGAACAGAATAGACCAGACCAGACCAGGTTGGAAGAGACCTTCAAGATCATCGTGTCCAACCTATCATCCAACACCACCCAACCAACTAAACCATGCAACCAAGCACCCTATCAAGTCTCCTCCTGAACACCTCCAGTGATGGTGACTCCACCAGATGCCCTCCATCATGAATAGGGCTTTAAAACTCTGCAAGATAGGAGAAAAGGAGGCTCAGGGGAGACCTTATTGCTCTCTACAACTGCCTGAAGGGAGGTTGTAGCCAGGTGGGGATTGGTCTCTTCTCCCAGGCAACCAGCACCAGAACAAGAGGACAGAGTCTCAAGCTGTGCCAGGGGAAGTTTAGGCTTGAGGTGTGGAGAAAGTTCTTCCCAGAAAGAGTGATTTGCCATTGGAATGTGCTGCCCTGGGAGATGGTGGAGTCACCATCCCTGGAGGTGTTCAAAAAAAGATTGGATGTGGCACTTGGAGTCATGGTTTAGTTGTCATGAGGTGTTAGGTAACAGGTTGGACTTGATGATCTCTGAGGTCTTTTCCAACCTGGTTGATTCTGTGTTTCTGTGATTCTCTCTGAAGGGGTTAAGGCACCAGCAGCTGGGAAGTTGGGTTGGGAAGAAGAGTGCAGAAATGGGACTAAATGCAAGGCTGATGGGCTACCTCTGAGATGTTTGGGGCTGATCCATCACAGTGCAGCCAGCAGTGACTGCAGGTGAGTCCTGGTTGGAGTGAGTGAGCTACTTACCAGGGCTGAGGTGGAAATGGTGCCCAGGAGCCTAGCTGTGGGGTCTTTGTCAGTGCAGGTAAAATAGTGAACCTGAGGAAGCAGCTGGCAGGGTGTGGAGATGACAAAGATAGTGCTTGTTATTATGCAGCACCAGTGTTTGGTTTTTAGGCTTGTGAAGAGTACTAATACACCTATTAGTGTCATTGCCATTTCAGTGCTGATGTACTAGACTTTGGGGATTTGGAAAGAAATTGTTTTGTACTTTGTGTTCTTGCATCCTTATGCATTCCCTGATCTCTCAGGAGGAATCTGTATGTTTCCAAAACAATAATTTCAAAAGTTATGTGTCTCTGTCACCACCAGCAATGACTCCTAGGCTCCTTTTTAAATGGTAATGATAGTCTGAGCTTCTGTCAGGTTGCTGGATCCTATTGAGGTTTGCAGCTCCTTGTACACAACCCTGTTAGGCTTAGGACAGAGGCAATTTCTTAGCCCTGCAAAGCCCACTGGAAGACATTTAGCAAACTAGATAGCCTATAAATCCTCCAGCTAGCTGGAGCTTGAGATTTTGTTGTTGCAGTTCCCTAGCAGTGTTTGGCTACCTTCAATGTATGTAAAGTGACACAAGTGCCAGGACCATTTCTGACAAGAGATGCATCTCTTGTTCTTGAGCAGGTTACTCAGGCTGGAAGGTTTTCTTCAGTTTACTTATTTCTACCTTCCCCCATTGCATTTGGCTCTACTCACAGAAACATTCAGGTTGGAAAAGACCATCAGGATCATCAAGTCTTAGCTGTTAAATAGGTTGTGTGAGATTATTTGTCTTGAGAGCTACTTTTCCATTTTGAAAGCTGACTACTAGGCATTTTGGTAACTTAGTCCCTGCTTCTGGGTGTTCCTGGACAAATCTGCCCATCCATGTATGCAGAAACTTAGGGTTCAGCCAATGTCTTCACTCCTTGCTGCTGTTCAATCCTTTCTGGGGCACCTGAGGTGTCTGCAGTGTAAGCACATAAAAGTGCACAGAGTGGTAGATGGTGTGGAAAACACAAGGATCTTCAAAGGAATGACTTCTGTAATTTACCTACAGGTTGAAAACCAGCTGAGCCTCCAATTCCAGTCAATAGCTGACTGATGTTTCTGGTTTTCTTATATATCTATATATATTTCAGAAACAGAGGGCTCCTGAAAGCCATTAATGAAGCTCTCTCAGTTTGGTATTTCAAGTCATCAAGTGAGTATGTTTTCTAGTGATAAGGTTCATGGGGACCAATCTGGTAAACCCCAGTCCATTTGGCAATGGACAGGTGAGCAGAGCACAACCTGAGACCATGGAGTTTCTCATGGAGAATGCAGAGGGTTACCTCTGAGACTTCACACCGCACTGAGTGCTGTAAGGGTCGTACTGTTTGGCCACAAATGGATAGTGCTGTGCATTTAAAAACTACAGAGCCTCCATTTGAGCTCCCTAATAAAATGTTTGAGTTTTGCAAAACAGAGGGTGCTTTCCAAGGAATGAAGAGTGCAGGGAGTCTCTTCAAGCCAGGCTGGAAGGCTGTGCTATGCTGGGGCTAGTAGTGCAGGAGACCAGCTGCAAGGATTCAGGGCTCATAAACAGTCTTCACCTTTGGACTCTGTGCATGTCTCATCAGCCACAGCAAGTATGGAGTCCAGGCTTTAGCCTTGCTGTGCACAGGGGATTTGGATGCAGAGGCTGAATCTGGAAATAAACACTGTACCAAACACTTCTCCAGTATGTCATGGTAGGAAAATGTTGCTTGTATCATTATGAAGTATGTGTACACTTTCTAAAGGGTTTGGATGAGAAAAAAACCCAGAAGACACCAAACACATGCTTATATAAATTTTTCTGTGAGTTAAGAGATGTCAGATCTAAATTGTCAGTGTTTATACTCCTAAACATGAGAGGAAATAGCCTTTGGGTTTTGGTATGTTTTTGGTCAGGCCAAATTATATAGCTTTCCCTGAAGGACTCTTGCAGCTCCAGAGGAAGAGCAGCTCTCAGGTAAATGAGCTTGTGAAGGGCCATCAGCTGGGCATGGCATGATGCTGTCCAACAACCCCATGCAGTGCTACAGGCTGGGGTCAGAGTGGCTGGAGAGCAGCCAGGCAGAGAGGGACCTGGGGGTGCTGGTTGATGGTAGGCTGAACATGAGCCTGCAGTGTGCCCAGGCAGCCAAGAGGGCCAATGGCATCCTGGCCTGCATCAAGAACAGTGTGGCCAGCAGGAGCAGGGAGGTCATTCTGCCCCTGTACACTGCACTGGTTAGGCCACACCCCGAGTACTGTGTCCAGTTCTGGGCCCCTCAGCTTAGGAAGGATGTTGACTTGCTGGAACGAGTCCAGAGAAGAGCAACAAAGTTGGTGAGGAGTTTGGAACACAAGCCCTATGAGGAGAGGCTGAGGGAGCTGGGGTTGCTCAGCCTGGAGAAGAGGAGACTCAGGGGTGACCTTATCGCTCTCTACAACTACCTGAAGGGAGGTTGTAGACAGGCTGATGATGGTCTCTTCTCCCAGGCAGCCAGTACCAGAACAAGAGGACACAGTCTCAGGCTGCGCCAGGGGAGGTTCAGGTTGGATGTTAGGAAGAAGTTCTATACAGAAAGAGTGATTGCCCATTGGAATGGGCTGCCCGGGGAGGTGGTGGAGTCGCCGTCATTGAAGGTGTTCAGAAGGAGACTTGATGGGGTGCTTGGTGCCATGGGTTAGCTGTTTGGGTGGGTTGGATTGGTTGATGGATTGGACACGATGATCTTGAAGGTCTCTTCCAACCTGGTTTGGTTTATTCTAATAAAGGTTTATTCTAATAAAGGCACTGAGCTTGATGTTGGTTTCATGGTGCCACAGGTCCTTTGGGCACTGTTGATGAAGAGTAGGCAGCACTCCACACATTGGTGACTTCACCTCCTGCACAGCCCTTCCTGTCTAGAGGTGTGTGTAGGCAGTGGGCAGCAGGCACTTGCTGGTGGTTCCTTTGTGTGCTTGTGGCCAGTCACACTGCCCTGGGATGTGGGCTCGCCCCCGAGCAGGGAAAGCCAACCAAACCAGGGTGTTGGCATACAGATGACTACAGTTAAAGAAAAGAAAAAGAGTTAACCTGAAATCCATCAAACTGTCCACATTCCACACAGAAAATATTAAGGACCCAAATACACTGTGGAAATGCACTTAGCCACCTGAATCCACATGAGGAGGAAACAGCAGTGTGGTAGTTTTAGGCTATGCCTTTAAAATTTTTCACAGATCTTGAGCAGAAAAGTAGTAAAATGTAAACAAATCACTATTGGGTGTAAAATGGAAAATAAAGATAATTTTAAGCTGGGCTGGGTTGGCAAAGTTAATGTTGGAGGGGGGAGAGGGGGAATTTCAACCCACCGCAAGTAGGTAGTTCAGATTGTCCTGCTGAAGGTGCAGTTTTCAGGGTTAGATAGGGTGATCCAGTTCATGTCCTATGTCTCCTTGCAGCCTTGTTTACTCTGTTTCTGACTTAAGCTGTATTAAAGGTAAAATCTGACTGTCAGTGAGCATGAAGTGTTTGTCATGCAGCCTGGTTCTGTTTCTGGTGCAGTCCAGCACAGGAAAGAATGAATACTTCTGAGAAATGTATTTTTCCCTTTTGTTTGCAGGATTGTTGTCAAAACAGATCACATTTTATCAATCTGATTTTTGCCTATGAACATTCTTGCTAGACTTGGTTATGAAGATTTTAATGTTTTGTGTTCTGCCCTGCATTCTCCAGCTCCTCTTTAGGAGAACCTGACACCTCAGCCTGTTCATCTGCCAGACTACCTGCAATAACTGATGAAGCTGCTGGCCGCTTTTAGCTTCTCTAGACAGTGCAGACACACTCCCAGATGTGAGCTCTTAAACCTCTGAAAACTGGTAGATGTGCAAAGAAGGAAACACAGTTCTGAGAAGAAAATCTATATGGTGTGTTCAAACATTTAATCTTGTTCACTGCTCCAGCTCACCAAACCTACACCTGTAAGGGCTGCTTAGCCACACATCCCTTTCTTGGAAACAGCCATTTGCTCAGCCTTTAAGGAAGGGAAGGAGAAGGGAGCTGATGCATGGCTCTAAGCCAAAAGAGGGAAGGGAAGGGAAGAAAAAGGGGAAGGGGAAGGGAAAGGGGAAGGTGAAAGGGAAAGGAAGACCGAATGATGGTAAGGGTGAAACCAATGTACTGGAGTTCCTGCAGAGCAGGGAATGGAATGGAATGGAATGGAATGGAATGGAACGGAATAGAATAGAATAGAATAGAATAGACCAAACCAGGTTGGAAGAGACCTTCGAGATCATCATGTCCAACCTATCATCCAACACTACCTAATCAACGAAACCATGCAACCAAGCACCCTGTCAAGTCTCCTCCTAAACACCTCCAATGATGGTGACTCCACCACCTTCCTGGGCAGCCCATTCCAATGGGCAAACAGGGTGCATGACTGTTGAGAAGCCTCCTTTGCTAGTTTTACTCTGTCTTGTTCTGTTTTTGTACACGGAAGGCTCGCAGGTTGTAGGGGAAAGGACTGTAGGAGTCAAAGAAGACAAATTACCATGCCATAGTTGAAACATTTGCCTGTTTTTAAATCTCTGGAGGCAAAAAAGTGTCAAAATGAAGTTTCTGCCCAATGCCGAGCAGTTATTTTTCTGTGAGTGTATCAAAACTTAATTAGCTCCCAGAGAAGCTTTGGTTTTGATGCAGAGCAATGAGAAAGCACCAGAGCATAAACCAAGAATATTTGCAAAAAGGCTGTTACAGATTTCACTTTTAAAGGAGTGACAAATTAACTAACAAAATAATTCATTTTATTGGACAAATTGGTTAGAAATGTATGGTGCCTGGCTTCCCTCCAATACCAATAACGCTATTAACAGCAGCCATGGAATAGATGCCAGGTTAAAAGGAGAGCAGTCTGAGCTCTGAGTGACAGAAGTGGCCTTCTGCCAGGAAAGGTGAGCATGAATGCACGAGGAACATTTCCTTCTTGTTTTTGTATTTACATTTGGCATTAAGAAGTCACCTAAGGGCTGTTAACATTGGAGGTGGTATAAATCTACACAGGTAAAGGACAGGACAGGTTTTGAAGGCATTTCCCAGCAATTCATCTTGAACAGCCAGCTACCAAGTTTTCTCACTCTTCGAGGGCAACACCACGAAATAAATCCCCGTTCCACATTTTTATTAGCATTTAATTAGGAATAAAATCCAAACTGTTTGCCAAACCACACTTTTTAAAGTGTCTGAGGCTAGGTGTCAGGTGAGAGAAGGGTTTCTGTTTGGTTTGTAAGAGGGTTAGGACTGGAGAGCTCTGGGACTGAAGATCCTTCTCCTCTCCCCTTCAGTTTGTGGTTTCCCATTTATGCCAGAGATCTCAGTAGGGCTCTTTCTTGAGAGAAGTGCTAGGCACCATGAGGAAAGGAGGTGAAATCCAGCCATGGAAAATAAATATTTGGGCAACAGATGAAAAAATAACTTTTGCCCAAGGGTCAAAACTTTACCAGTGTACTTAATGCCCTAGATTACATCTTCAGCTGCCATAAACTGACTTAGGGGAAGCTACTTTACTTCACACCCAGCTGAGAATCTGGCCCCATATATCTGATTTAGTAGCAAACCTAGTCCAGTCTGAGAGGACATGATGGTGTGTATGGAATGGCTACTTGCCAGAGGTTAGCTGGAGCACTCCAGCAGGAGAGCCCCAGGCTGCCTTTGATTACACTTTGAACTAAAGACTGTGAAAATAGTCATGGATGTGGGAAGCAGTTATGTTGTGATGCATGTGTGTACTTCCAATTCCCAGTAGTCTCTGCTTGTCATTTCACTGTAAATATTTTTTCTGGAATGGCCATTTTTATATGGTAATTTCTGAATCCAGTTCCTGGTTCTGGCATTGAGTTTTTTGTTTGTCTTGTTTTCTCCCTTCCCTTCCCTTCCCTTCCCTTCCCTTCCCTTCCCTTCCCTTCCCTTCCCTTCCCTTCCCTTCCCTTCCCTTCCCTTCCCTTCCCTTCCCTTCCCTTCCCTTCCCTTCCCTTCCCTTCCCTTCCCTTCCCTTCCCTTCCCTTCCCTTCCCTTCCCTTCCCTTCCCTTCCCTTCCCTTCCCTTCCCTTCCCTTCCCTTCCCTTCCCTTCCCTCCCCTCCCCTCCCCTCCCCTCCCCTCCCCTCCCCTCCCCTCCCCTCCCCTCCCCTCCCTTCCCCTTCCCCTTCCCCTTCCCCTTCCCCTTCCCCTTCCCCTTCCCCTTCCCCTTCCCCTTCCCCCTTCCCCTTCCCCTTCCCCTTCCCCTTCCCCTTCCCCTTCCCCTTCCCCTTCCCCTTCCCCTTCCCCTTCCCCTTCCCCTTCCCCTTCCCCTTCCCCTTCCCCTTCCCCTTTTCTTCTTTTATTTTATTTCCCAAGGCAGTGTTTT
>NW_027145479.1:0-18805 GCF_026170545.1 Melanerpes formicivorus | reverse complement strand
CACCCCCAGAAACATTCAAGGTCATGGGCTCAGACAGGGCTCTGAGCAATCTGATATAGCTGAAGGTGTCCCTGCTCACTGCAGGGGGTTGGACTAGGTGATCTTTAAAGGTCTCTTCCATCATTCTATGATTCTAAGTTTTCTTAGAAACTTATGAAATTATGAAATGAAACAAAGACTGCCCTTGGAAGTAAGCTTTCAGAAGCTCAATATTTTCATCCCAGTGATATGCTGCAGGGCTGCTCCACTTCTGCGTATATGGTGGAAAAACACGAGCACACACAAACAGTTCAATGATCATTTGTACAATTAGCTATAAGCTTGCCAACAAGACAAGGTTTTTCTTGTCTACTGCTAAATGCAGTTTTATTTTAATTGCTGATTGCAAGCTACGTAGGAGTGCAGGAGCCGAAGGGTTCACTCTCTGATAAAAGAGTATGTCAGACAAAGGCCTTCATAGCTACTTTCTCTCATCTTGTTCAAGTGCGTATGGCTGATCTCAGCCAATTTCTCTCTACTTCTGGTGCAAGAATTCTAAAACTATAAATACTCTGGCCAACATTTATAGTTTTCTAGCCCTGACCTCTTTAGTCTAGTTTTCTCTGAGTTTCTCCCCGCAACAGCAGGGCAGAAATTAAACCATTTAAATTTTCTCACGGAAGGATGCGATTAAGGTAAAACACAAATTGCTGTGGGGAAAGTAGAAAATGGGAAAAGTAGAAAACAGAGAGGATGTGATTAACTGAAAACTAAATGAGTTGCACATATTTTTCCAACACAGAACCCTCTAACTAAAACTAAACACAGGTTTTCAACCAAATATAGATACTGCTGAACAGCTGCTATATATTTTTAGGATTGGAAAACCAGAAGAAACCTCACAAGTCTATTAATTCAGACCTGGGGTTTTTTGCAGGCTGTATTTCATAAGGGAAGTTACAAATTCCATATTCCTCCTGGAAAGCTCTTGAGGAGCTAACTCTTTGGAAACATCACAGTATCACTAAGGTTGGAAGAGACCTCAAAGATCATCAAGTCCAACCTGTCACAATAGACCTCATGACTAGACCATGGCACCATGTGCCACGTCCAATCTCCTCTTGAACACCTCCAGGGATGGTGACTCCACCACCTCCCTAGGCAGGACATTCCAATGGCGAATGACTCTCTCAGTGAAGAACTTTCTCCTCACCTCGAGCCTAAACTTCCCCTGGCACAGCTTGAGACTGTCCCCTTGTTCTGGTGCTGATTGCCTGGGAGAAGAGACCAACCCTTCCTGGCTACAACCACCTTTTAGGTAGTTGTAGAGAGCAATGAGGTCACCCCTGAGCCTCCTCATCTCCAGGCTAAACAATCCCACCTCCCTCAGCCTCTCCTCATAGGGCTTGTGCTCAAGGCCTCTCCCCAGCCTTGTTGCCCTTCTCTGGACATGTTCAAGTGTCTCAATGTCCTTCCTAAACTGAGTGGCCCATAACTGGACACAGTACTCATGGTGTGGCCTAACCAGTGCAGAGTACAGGGGCACAATGACTTCCCTGCTCCTGCTGGCCACACTATTCCTAATGCAGGCCAGGATGCCGTTGGCCTTCTTGGCCACCTGGGTACACTGCTGGCTCATGTTTAGGCAGCTGTCGATCACCACCCCCAGGTCCTTCTCTGTTTGGCAGCTCTCCAGCCACGCTGACCCCAGCCTGTAGCTCTGCATGGGGTTGCCACTGCTGAAGTGCAGCAAACAGCACTTGGTCTTATTGAATGCCATCACACTGGACTCTGCCCATCTGTCCAGCTGGTTGAGGTCCCTCTGCAGAGCCCTGCCACCCTCTAACTGACCAACATCTGCTCCTAACTTGGTGTCATCTGCAAATTTGCTGATGACTGACTCAATCCCCTCATCCAGATCATCAATGAAGATATTAAAGACAATGGGGCCCAGTACATCCACAAAAGCCTAGCCCAGATTTTGTTAGATCCTACTTTCATCTGGTTTGTTATGTCACATTAGCACTCCATGGCTCTTTTTATGATCATTACATTCTAATCCTCTTCAAAGCACGCTCTTACTACAGATGAAGGAAGAAATTCATGCCTTTAATTCAACATGTTTAGGCTTGCACCTTGGACTAGTCAGTTTTATAGATCCCTTTACTTATTTGTTACTGTTTTAATCCTCAAGCTTACTCATTTATTTTTTTCCAGAGCATCTTCTATGAATATAGTTGTTTGCATTGCACCATCTGAGCATCTGTCAAGAGGGAAAACACCAAAGAAACCTGTTCTTTAGAAACTACCTATAGTCTTTTATTTAGTAACTTTTATTTTGAACATGTTTATCTATTTGTGTTGTGTTTGAGCAGCAGTGTGTCCAAAGTAAAAAAGATTGCAGTTAGGCAGCCATAGCTGAGCAGAGCAGAAACACTGCTCTCTAACATCTGGGGGATTCTCTCCCACAGAAGACATGTGGAAATGCAAAACATTGGGCAAGATTAATAGAAAGGCTTGCTGGCACACAAAGATTTAATCTTCATGTTTTAAAAATAAACAAGCTGAAAGTGCAGACTCATTTTATCTGATCAATATTTATTGCCTTCAAACAGGAACCAGATAAGTATCCAGTCTAGCTTCACTGCCATTTCTGGAAGCACATTTGGTGAAGTCTCCTGGGATGAAAATTTGAAACTTTCTGTTGTAATACCAACTCTGCAAAGTGTTGCAGAATTTGATCTGTTCTGAGAGGTCTTGCAATGAAACCTAAGATGTGTGCAATTTAATTCCAAAGCTTCTCTCTTCAACTTTTACTTTGCTCAAATCCAAAATGTACACACGACAACCACATGCAAGCTGAGGTAGCAAACCAGACCAAGACAATTCTTAATCTTATTTATTTTTCATTACATTTATAATTAATAACTACTAAATTAAGATTTTTTTTTCCAACATTAATTTAAGGTCTTATTTAATCAGGCAACAGAAAAATCACTGAAACCAGGAACAGAAATGAAGAACTGTGAGTATGTGATAATAATAGCTAATATGTTGCAGCCATCTAACAAGTTTGTGCTACAGACTGTGCACTTTGAGGTGGGGAGGAAATGCTACTGATTTCTTAGACCTAGAAAATACCCTTCTACAACAAAAGTTTCAAGACAGAGATTGGTCATACAGCACTATCCATGTGTTTCTGTCACTGCTAGAAACATCCTCTCATAGTCCTGACTTGGTTATTTACTTCCATAAAGATGTTATAAGGTTAGGATTTGTTCGTTCGTTTGTTGGCTTTCTTTTTTGTTTTAAGGTTTCTGCTGTAACTTGATAGTGATATAGGCTGGGAGAAGAGAAAAAATGTTTACATCTGTTAAGATATAATCCTGGATATGCTGCTGAGGGCAGGTGGTAGGGAATTGGTAAAACTCAGTATACTCTTACCCTACTATAAATGTAAGACCCAAAGCAGAGTAGTGTACCTCTTACCTACCACGCATTAAGTACACAGGGAGAGAGGGAAGAACTGTGGTATAATCAATGAGCTGTCTCAGTAGCCTCCTCAGTACTTGCATATATAGCCTATAGCACACTACAGACAATATAGAATAGAATAGAATAGAATAGAATAGAATAGAATAGAATAGAATAGAATAGAATAGAATAGAATAGAATAGAATAGAATAGAATAGAATAGAATAGAATAGAATAGAATAGAATAGGACCAGACCAGGTTGGAAAAGACCTTCAAGATCATCTAGTCCAACCTATCATCCAACACCACCTAATCAACTAAACCATGGCACCAAACACCCCATGAAGTCTCCTCTTGAACACCTCCAATGAGGGTGACTCCACCACCTCCCTGGGCAGCCCATTCCAATGGGCAATCACTCTCTCTGTTTAGAACTTCCTCCTAACCTTCAGTCTAAACCTCCCCTTGTGCAGCTTGAGACTGTCCCCTCTTGTTCTGGTGCTGCTTGCCTGGGAGAAGAGACCAACCTCCGCCTGTCTACAACCTCCCTTAAGGTAGTTGTAGAGAGCAATAAGGTCACCCCTGAGTCTCCTCCTCTCCAGGCTAAGCAACCCCAGCTCCCTCAGCCTCTCCTCATAGGACTTGTGTTCCAAACCCTTCACCAACTTTGTTGCCCTGCTCTGGACGCATTCCAGCAAGTCAACATGCCCAGAACTGGACACAGTATTCAAGGTGTGGCCTGAACAGTGCAGTGTACAGGGGCAGAATGACTTGCCTGCTCCTGCTGGCCACACTGCTCCTGATGCAGGCCAGGATGCCATTGGCCCTCCTGGCTGCCTGGGCACACTGCAGGCTCATGTTCATCCTATCATCGACCAGTACCTCTCAACTAATACTATTTTAACTAACTATAGACAGTGTTTAACTGAGGCATATTCCGTCTCACCAAATCTAGCACTGCATACAAATGGCACCACATGAACATGAACTGAGGCAAAAAAAAACCCAACCAAACAAAAAAGAACATCCAACTCTTTCAGAGGCCAAACCAGCACTAAGGAATAGGACACGACAAGCAGCTGTTTCATGGATTTAAGAGTAAAAAACCGGAAAATCTGAAAGAAAAACAAACAAAACCACAAATAAACATTGTTCCTCTCTTCTTAAGCATCTTGTTTCTACAGAGGAATCACAAATAGAGATAAATGAAACCTGCAGTATTCAAGCCACGAGACACTTGCACCTGCACCCCAAGGATTCAGATTGCAAGGTCAGTAGATGAAAGCTTCTTTAGAAGCTTAGTTTCATACTCCTGTGGCCACATGAACTTATTGCCTCCCCTGGCTGAGCCTCCACTTGGCCAGAGCTTTGAGGTGGAAATGCTTCAGAACAGGACAGAATTTTGAGCTTGAAAATCTTTGGTTTATAGTGATTTAAAAAAAAAATAATCTAAATATAATTATTAAATCAACTCAATATGACAACGGAAGGTGGAAAATACCTGGAAGTTTGTGCAAAATGTTTCCCCAGACCTTGAAGGCACTTCCTTGCTTTGGCACTCAGATGCAACTAAGTGGCAGTTTCTATATCCTGTACAGTCAAATGGTTTGTCTGTTCAAAACCAAACATTTAAAATGCCTTTTACTTTAGTCACTCTTGCTTATTCTTAGCAATACATCCTGTTCTTACACATCCTTCAGACAGTACAAGCAGGATGTGACTTGAATACTTACTGGAGTAGGAGATGGGAGAGGCAGGGCTTCTTTCTTTCCCAGTCTAGCTTCTCACTGGAACTCTCACCACAGAAAGTAGTGATGCTTTCCTTACACCTCTACCTTGTGGCCTTTGTATAAACACACACACTGCTCTCAGCTTGAAAAACTCAAGGAACCATAGTCTGTGACTGCAGTGTTTGCATATCTACAAACTATTCCACAGCTTTCAAAACAGTATCACAGTATCACTAAGGTTGGAAGAGACCTCAAAGATCATCGAGTCCAACCTGTCACCACAGACCTCATGACTAGACCATGGCACCAAGTGCCATGTCCAATCCCCTCTTGAACACCTCCAGGAATGGTGACTCCACCACCTTTCTCCTCACCTCAAGCCTAAACTTCCCCTGGCACAGCTTGAGACTGTGTCCCCTCCTTCCAAAGGTGATACAGCCTCTTTTTTCCCCTTAAATCCTCCAGGAGCCACTTGTTCATCCAGGCCGGTCGCCTTCCCCATTGGCTCATCTTTCGGCACATGGGAACTGCCAGCTCCTATGGCAAGCATTGATTATAGCAGCAGAACAAAACCAAACAACTGTAACAAAACAAAACAAGAATGTATTTCTCCAGCTGGAAACAAACGAAAACATTAGAATGAAAGTCACAAGAAAAATCCATGATCCAGAGCACACAGCAGAGCTCGGTTTGTCACCGCATCAGCCTAAATGTAAGTAAACACTTCAGAATTGGAAAGCCCTAACAAAGTTTAGATGAAAAGGCTACTCAAAACAAAATAAACCATTAAAAAATAATAATAAAAATCCATGCAGTTCTGTAGAAGATCTCAGTTAAAGCAGAAAGAAGAAGTTAGGAACTAATGCACCTGCAGCTACCAGAGCTCAGACCAATCATGATGATCATGATTTACAGCCGCACATAAGCTGCTCACCCACATCTGACATCCTCCACTACACGACACTGCAGTAGCTGCTGGGAGCTCATTACCTTCCCATAATAGTTAGCTCTTGCCCACAGTAGAAAGAAATCAATTTTGAACTGAAAAATGAAGTGTTCCTGAGCAGGCATGTCATTCCACAGCAGAAGATTTCCTGCCCAAAGGCACAAGCTCGTATTAATTTCATGGTGCAGCTTGGAAAAGGTGATTTTGCTGACTGCAGGGCCAGGGTAGGTAAGCAGGCAGAGCCCTTCAGGAGTCCACAGTACTTCATCACTGTGGCATAATAAACAGTGGATGCTTCTATCAACTCTTACTTCTGAGATAACCTTGTTAAACTTCAATGGCCTTCAGTATTTTAAGGTTTTTAAGCACCTAAACAAATTATGGAGACACTCATGGATGTTTTAAAAGTGCCAGAGAAGACAAACATCAAAAATCTAGACAAAGAGATGCTCAACTGCCATGTGTTTTGGAAGTATATCCACATCAGTAGGCTCAAGGTTTCTAAGTAATCTTAAAATCTAAACCAAATACACATCTTTCATACATTTTAGGCACTCATATGCTTGGTTTTGCAAAGCCAGAACTAACCAGTGTTTGGCTGCACTGATCTCAAATAAGCCTGCACCATTCCAGGACCAAAACCAGCACTGATGTGCCCACCCTTGACACTTTTGCCTCTGAGGATTTTGTATTGCAGAGCTTTGGAGGTCCTGCACAGATGCCACTGGAATTTGTCTACAAGATACACACTGCAAATGATTCTTCCCTGTCAATCTAGGGATCATGCAGGTATTGCAAAATGCTGCCCTTGCACAGGAGACAAAGGTGAGGCTGCCGGTCACTGCAATCCCGAAGGTCACTAATGCAAAACATGCTGCTCTGCTACGCGATTGGCGACTGCAAGAGTGAGGCAGAAGTCACTCATGAGAACTTTTGCAGGAACTTTACTTTGAGAAATGTTATTCAATGAGATGTCACTTCCAGAGTCAGCCAAACAGCATTGATGGGAAGTGCAGCAGATTAGGCAGTTGAGATACAGATTCACAGATTGCACTGGGTGGAAAGGACCTTCAAAGCATCCCTAGACATTTTTGAAGCACTCAAAGTGCTGCTGAGACCTCTCTGACTGTATCCATCCACAGCAGCATCCACATACCAGCACTCCTCCAAAATACCTCCTTTTCAGAGTGGCCTTGCTGTTCTTCCACAAAAGGATTATAAGAGCAACTCAGAAGTAATAAATTCACACTGACAGTTTTAACTTTAATAAAAATCCTTTCAAGATTTCATAAATAGCCTAATTAACAGGTGGGAAGAAGTGATTACTTGAGAAATAATATGCTCCAAAACAGTGTTTGAAAAGGCTCATTTATTAACAAGCTTTATACAACATCACTTCTCCTGTCCTCTTCCCACATTTAATCTCCCAAGAATGGAATGATTTAGCCTAATTTAGGGACTAATAGAAAAAAAAGGAATTTTACAAACCACATTTTCTTGTCATACTCAAGTGGTCAAATCAGCTCACCTCACAGCCCTTTCTAGCCTATGCATTTACTGACATTAACATAAAAATAATGCCAGTTTTTTAACAACTCAGTAAAAACTGTAGTTTGCCACTGTTTTTAAAATGATAGCAGGAAGCAAAACCAGAGAAAGCCTCAAGGCAAAGTTATTCTCTGCTCGTTAAATTTCCCCCTTTCAAGGACTACTATGGCCGACTTTGCAGTATCAGAAATAAAATGTGTAATCCATTGTACTATGTACAGTTAGTATCATAGTATCAGTCAGGGTTGGAAGGGACCACAAGGATCATCTAGTTCCAACCCCACTGCCATGGGCAGGGACACCCCACACTAGATCAGGCTGGACAGAGCCTCATCCAGCCTGGGCTTAAACACCTCCAGGGACGGGGCCTCAACCACCTCCCTGGACAACCCATTCCAGGGCTTCACTACTCTCATGGTGAAGAACTTCCTCCTCACGTCCAGCCTGAATCTCCCCACCTCCAGCTTCATTCCATTCCCCCTAGTCCTATCACTACCTGAGATCCTGAGAAGTCCCTTCCCAGCCTTCCTGTAGGCCCCCTTCAGATACTGGAAGGCCACAATTAGGTCACCTCGGAGCCTTCTCTTCTGCAGACTGAACAGCCCCAACTCCTTCAGTCTGTCCTCATAGGAGAGGTGCTCCAGCCCTCTGCTCATCCTCATGGCCCTTCTCTGGACACGCTCCAGCACATCCATATCCCTTTTGCAATAGTATCATAGTATCATAGTATCAGTCAGGGTTGGAAGGGACGACAAGGATCATCTAGTTCCAACCCCACTGCCATGGGCAGGGACACCCCACACTAGATCAGGCTGGCCAAAGCCTCATCCAGCCTGGTCTTAAACACCTCCAGGGATGGGGCCTCAACCACTCACTGGACAACCCATTCTAGGGCTTCACCACTCTCATGGTGAAGAACCTCCTCCTCCCATCCAGCCTGAATCTCCCCACCTCCAGCTTCAGTCCATTCCTCCAGCTTCATTCCATTAGGGGGCTCCAGAACTGGAGGCAGTACTCCAGGTGGGGTCTCACCAGAGCTGAGTAGAGGGGGAGAATCACCTCCCTCAACCTGCTAGCCACACTTCTCTTGATGCAGCCCAGGATCTGATTGGCTTCCCGGGCTGCAAGTGCACACTGAGAGCTCATGTTGAGCTTCTCGTCCACCAGCACCCCCAAGTCTCTCTCCTCTGGGCTGCTTCTCAGCCAGTCACTGCCCAGCCTGTATTTGTGCCTGGGACTGCCTTGACCCAGATGCAGTTTTAGTATAGCACTTTAGCTCTTTCACATAATATTGCTGTATTTTTAGGAATAACCTTAATTCAAAAAGGGCAACCAGTCTCAACTTGGGTTAGGGCAGAAAGCACCAGTATGCTCTTTTCCTGCACAGGAAAAGATCTCACTTCCCAAGCAGCTCTATGCCACCAATTATTTGCTTATATGTTAATACATTATTAGGCTAATTAGGCTGGGGGCATAGAAATGGATGATAAAGTCTTACTTTAAGAGGACAAAAATCAGGCAAAAGCCTTCTAGATGGTCTAGTACAGTCTCATTCCAGTAAGTCACATGAAAAAAATAAACATCAAAAAGTACCCAATAAACTCTGATTGAATGCATGAGGTTAGGAGAGGCATAAAATGTCAGAAGGGAAAGAAAATCCCCTTGGAACTGATCAGATGTTCACTACCTGCTGCTATAAACTCTCCAGGAAGTGGAGGGAAGGACAGCTAGAACAGGGGGTATATAAGGAAGCTGCCCGAGCAGCAAGAGTCCTGGTTAGGAAAGCCAAAGCAGAGTTTGAGTTGAATCTAGCCAGGGAGGTTAAAGGGAACACTAAGAACTTCTACAGGTATATTAATGGGAAGAAGACGACTAGGGAAGGTGTGGGCCCCCTCAGAAAGGAAAATGGTGACATGGTCACAAGTGATGAGGAAAAGGCTGAGGTACTCAATAAGTTCTTTACCTCAGTCTTCACTGCAAGGGCCTCTAGCCACACTCCTGATGTCATGGAAGATAATGCCAGGGACAGGGAGGAAGAACTGCCCACTGTAAGTGCAGATCAGGTTTGTGATCACCTGAAGAACCTGAAAGTGTTCAAGTCCATGGGACCCGACGGGATACACCCACGGGTACTGAGACAACTGGCAGATGAGGTTGCTGAACCCCTCTCTATTATATTCCAAGCATCATGGCAGTCTGGGGAAGTCCCCAAAGACTGGAAAAGGGGAACTATTACCCCCATTTTCAAAAAGGGTAAGAAGGAGGAACCAGGGAACTACAGGCCAGTCAGTCTCACCTCTGTGCCCAGAAAGATCATGGAGCAGATCCTTCTGGAGTCACTACTGGCTCAGAAGAATAGTGAAGAGGTGATTGGGACCAGTCAGCATGGCTTTGCCAAGGGCAAATCCTGCCTGACCAACCTAGTTGCCTTCTATGAGCGGGTGACAAAATTAATAGATGAGGGGCGAGCAACAGATGTCATTTACCTGGACCTGAGCAAAGCCTTCGACACTGTCCCACACCACATCCTGGTCTCCAAACTGGTGACACATGGGTTTGATGGGTGGACCACTAGATGGATAAGGAACTGGCTTGATGGCTGCACCCAAAGAGTGGCTGTCAATGGCTCCATGTCCCAGTGGAGGCCAGTGACAAGTGGAGTCCCTCAGGGATCAGTCCTGGGACCTGTCTTGTTCAACATCTTTGTGGGCGACATGGAAAGTGGCATTGAGTGCACCCTCAGCAAGTTTGCTGATGACAGCAAGCTGTGTGGTGCAGCAGACACGCTGGAGGGAAGGGAGGCCATCCAGAGGGACCTTGACAGGCTGGAGAGGTGGGCACAGGCCAACCTCATGAAGTTCAATAAGACCACGTGCAGGGTCCTGCAGCTGGGTCAAGGCAATCCCAGGCACAAATCCAGGCTGGGCAGTGACTGGCTGGAAAGCAGCCCTGAGGAGAGAGACTTGGGGGTGCTGGTGGATGAGAAGCTCAACATGAGCTCTCAGTGTGCACTTGCAGCCCGCAAAGCCAATCAGATCCTGGGCTGCATCAAGAGAAGTGTGGCCAGCAGGTTGAGGGAGGTGATTCTCCCCCTCTATTCAGCCCTGGTGAGACCCCACCTGGAGTACTGTGTCCAGTTCTGGAGCCCCTATTACAAGAGGGATATGGACATGCTGGAGCGTGTCCAGAGAAGGACCATGAGGATGAGCAGAGGGCTGGAGCACCTCTCCTATGAGGACAGACTGAAGGAGTTGGGGCTGTTCTGGAGAAGAGAAGGCTCCGAGGTGACCTAATTGTGGCCTTCCAGTATCTGAAGGGGGCCTACAAGAAGGCTGGGGAGGGACTTCTCAGGATATCAGGTAGTGATAGGACTAGGGGGAATGGAATGAAGCTGGAGGTGGGGAGATTCAGGCTGGACGTGAGGAGGAAGTTCTTCACCATGAGAGTGGTGAAGCCCTGGAATGGGTTGTCCAGGAAGGTGGTTGGGGCGCCATCCCTGGAAGTGTTTAAGACCAGGCTGGATGAGGCTCTGTCCAGCCTGATCTAGTGTGGGGTGTCCCTGCCCATGGCAGTGGGGTTGGAACTAGATGATCCTTGTGGTCCCTTCCAACCCTGACTGATACTGTGTTACTATGATAAGTCAGTGCAAAGAAGTACCTAATGTTACTCAGGAACAAAAACAAGCTCCAGAGTAGATGTGTGTTGCCCAAGAGGGAGCTGCAAATGTGTTCAACTGAAAGCTCACAAGGGCCTCAAATTAGGCACCAGTGCATGAAACTGCTGCTGATCTGGTAAAATATCTGTGACAGGGAATGAAATGCACAGGGATAGAATGACTGAAAGCAATATGCAGAAGTTTACAATAAATGAAATTAAAAATACAAAACTTGGGAATCTGGTCAAAAGCACCACCACCCTGACCCATTTTCTCTTTGCTATCCTTCCCTTTTGGGGTGGGAAGAGAGGTTTAATAAAAAGCTTTTATTACTAATTCATTTTCTAGGCATTGTCTGCATAATTCAATAATGACAATAAGTTGCTTCCATATACCATAGGTAAATTAAACTCTGTTCGTGGCTAGTTTTACCCCTCAATGCTCCCTACTTCATGGTGGATTTTTGCAGTGGAGAGAATATATTCCTACAGCAGAGCTTGGCACAGTGCTGGAGGAGGTCAAAAAATAGCAATTCCTGAAGATCAAAGGCCCATTGTTCTCTTGGCACCAGTGCCCCTGTTAAAAATGATCTCCAAAATGAGGACTGCTTCTGTGTCATCACTGTTGCCATGACAAAAAAAAAAATGAAAGAAGAAAGGTTAGCCAGACAGTGAGTGTTACTGTGCAATTTCCACTCTTGCTGTTTTACTTCAGCAAACAGCGTATTAAGGACACCAGTGCTAATTAACTGCACCTGTAACTGCATCCATCTATGATGAGTGGCTCATGCTTGGTTGATGAAGGATAAAAGAATTCCAAGGACATTCAAAATGAAAAATAATCTGTAGCAGATGTGCAGATTATCCTTAAAAACGGGTAGCCCTCCTTGTCTTGATTTGTACTGGACCACCGCATAGTCACAAGACAAGTTCCACCAGGTACACTTAAAGCCTCACTAACAGAATCCTCTCCAGTTCCCCAAATCAAAGCACCAGAGGCTGAGGTTAGAAACAAGAGTGAGAAATAATGGTATTTCTCCCTGTGGCCCTGGCAGCCAGAGGAGAACAGAGGAGGCTCAAGTAGTTCATGTCAACTTAACTAGTGTTTTACTATGGTGCCATCTAAATAGGAAACTACACATTTCTTACTCCTCCACACAGAAGGTGAAGGTTGCAGGATTGAAGTCTTAAAATGATGTGGCTCCAGAGAGTGAGGACTTATCCCACACCTCCTGCACCAGTCCTCTTCAAGTGATTCTCCAGTATTCAGATTGGCCACGGGATCAAATCAGAAGGATGATAAATGGAGGACATAGATAACCTGATGGCAGAAAGGGATAGGCATTGCCAAAAAAAAGTCACCTTTTCCCAGATGAGGTGAAATGCAGCTTCAGTTGTGACAATAGAAGGTATGTTTTCCTAACAGAGTACTAAGACTAGTCCTGCAATCCCATTATGAAATGTCTTAAACCGAAGCTGTGCACCACTCACAACGTTCCCCTTTTGAAGGTCATATTGTGCCTAATCACAAGGTGACATGGTGCATCTGAAATGCCACCATATATCCACTCCATTTTGACAGCTGTTGTGCAGATTTTAGTATGGTGAATATGGAACTGTGCAAAAAGAAGTTTTCTTTGGTTTTTTGTGTTTTGTTATTTTTTTCGAAATGAGAAATTGAACATTTTTGCAATAAAAGTGCAAATTTAAGGGTTTTGTACCATAACTTCTTAAGAATTAATACTACCTATTTTCCCCAGGTTTAAGAAGAATCAGTTTCATATTCAGGCAAGAATCAAACTTTAAGATTCACAGTATCATTAAGGTTGGAAGAGACCTCAAAGATCATCAAGTCCAACCTGTCACCACAGACCTCATGACTAAACCATGGCACCAAGTGCCATGTCCAATCCCCTCTTGAACACCTCCAGGGATGGTGACTCCACCACCTCCCTGGGCAGCACATTCCAATGATGAATGACTCTCTCAGTGAAGAACTTTCTCCTCACCTCAAGCCTAAACTTCCCCTGGTGCAGCTTGAGACTGTGTCCTCTTCTTCTGGTGCTGGTTGCCTGGGAGAAGAGACCAACCCTTCCTGGCTACAACCACCTTTTAGGTAGTTGTAGAGAGCAATGAGGTCACCCCTGAGCCTCCTCTTCTCCAGGCTAAACAACCTCAGCTCCCTCTCCTCATTGGGCTTGTGCTCAAGGCCTCTCCCCAGCCTTGTTTCCCTTCTCTGGACACGTTCAAGTGTCACAATGTCCTTCTTAAACTGAGGGGCCCAGAACTGGACACAGGACTCAAGGTGTGGCCTAACCAGTGCTGAGTACAGGGGCACAATGACTTCCCTGCTCCTGCTGGCCACACAATCACAAAATTCAATCTGTAAGGGAAGTTTTCAAGCCTTCAACTTGACCTTACAGTGCCATCCATGACAAATGCCAAGAAAAAGCAACACAAGCATTCAAAAAAAAGGCATTAAAAAATGTTGCAGTTCATCATTCTCTTGCCCCTTTCCATATAACATGAATGATGTTTGCAGAGCTGGAACATAATTACAACCAACAGGTTTTGTAATTATCAAGTGTTTTAGCTTCACTGTACATTTAATCACCTGCAAACACCACTCGCTGCCTCACATACTCCTCCACTATGAACATTATCCTATAATTAAGCAAGATGAAAGCAAGCAATGTCATAAGAACATGAATCTCATTTTAAGCAGTGCAGTCTTAAGGAAAGAAAAACGACCGAAAGAAAATCCAAAATGTGTCATCCCACACAAAGATGGCAACAAAACCAAGTGACAGATTCAAAGTGTAAAACGCCAACAACTGGCAAATGTACATATTCACACTGGGAGGGAGACTAGAACCTAATAAAAAAAAATAAATTAATAATAAATACTCTATGTCTGCTGTAGGCACAGCTTTGGGTCCCTCCAAGCTTAACCTCCTTCCTGTAATTGCTTTGGTTAACAATACAGAAACGCAAGTGCTCAATCTTTGTTCATTTTGAACTCCGGGTATGCCATTACTTATTAATCCCTCTATATTTCTTTTATGAAGTGCTTTTGGTAATGATCCCAGGCTATACTGGGAATGATACTGCATAAGGAAAATGAAGACATAAAAGCAGACTCACAAAATTAGCTCAAAACTACAGAGTTCTAGCTTCATGTATTTACTGAGATGAGCGACCTTCATAAAAGCAGGCAATTGCACAGCTATAGTACTACCCAGCTGCCCTCAGCTTATGAATGCACAGTTTGATCTGAGGTTTCATCACCTGAAACTTTAGAGAGGCTTGTACTGCATCACTCTAGGGCTCTGTGGATTTAATATTTCCAGCACTCAGCAAAATTCACCAAAATTACACAGGAAACCACAAGGCAGTTGGCTGGTAATAAAGATGACCTCTAGTTCACCTTATGATGGCCATCTCATTGATCCCTCCCCTATTTTTGGTACAGACTAATTGACAGCCAATGGCACAACTCTGCCCCATAAGACTGAGCAGTCATTCCTTCATCCTTCACCCAAGCCACCATGCAGAGAGGATGACACACCTGCTCAGCAGGAGAACTCCTGTTGTCTGCCAGCCTGACATGATTTTCACAGAATAACCAAGGTTGGAAGAGACCTCCAAGATCATCAAGTCCAACCTGTCACCACAGACCTCATGACTAGACCATGGCACACCAAAGAAATGCTACCACATAAAGCTTAGGTGAGGTCTCATTGGAAATATTTTTTTAAGTTGAGTCACTTGTGTTAAAAAAAAACAAAACACAAACATCCAAAATGCAAAAGGTGCAAAGAAAGGATGTGAGGATAATCAGGAAAGTGAAGGGCACATTTTTCCTAGAGATTACAAGCTTGTCTTGTTTAGTCCTAGGGACTGAAAGCCGAGAAAAGCCAGAATTGCTCTTCCAACATAACCACTGGGGAGGGGGGAAGCACGATTAAGTCAAAGAACAATGACAGCAGTGGAGTAAAGGGGTGTAAACTTGCCCATTAGGATGCTTAGCCTGGAAATGTGAAGAGGATTTCTAAAGAGGCTTAAGAGTGAGATTGATTACTTTATGAAAGGCATTATAAGTGATGCACGAGCAGGGACTGGAGTCAGAAGCCCTTACATTCTCATGCTTTGCTGACTTCAGGCAGTTCAGAGCTTCCTTCTCTCCCCACCCTGGAGCAAGAAAGAGGCATATGGGCATCCTGTGGGCTCCTGCCTCCTCTAGGTACACTCAGCTCACCTCACACTCCAAGCTGCTCAAGGAGCCCACCTGAACTCTAGTTCCTGACTTGTGCTTTCTGATCAGTTCCTGAGGAAACAGGAAAGCAGCCTGCACTGCCATCTAAACCACCCAAGGGTCTGTCCAGGCCCTAGCAAAAACTTTTGGGTTCCATAACAGCCTTCAAAAATGTTCAAAGTCAGTGCAGCACACTAAAAAGTCTGTAATATCACCAGGAAAGCTTACACCTTCACACCTTGCTTTAGACTTCTGGCAGACTGAACATTCTGAGGCACTGTCCAGATTGTACACATTTTCAAGGATTTCCGCCCCCCCCCCCCCCCCCCCCAATAGCCTATTAGGGAAGTAACCAAAACTAAGATCTAAAAATTCTGAGCACAGTTCTGCAACACAGAGGAACTCAAGATTGATGACTTGGATGATGCTTCCTTTTTTCATGTAAAATGTCAAGGCTTGGATAATACAACCTTATTAAATGGGGATCTGTATGAAATTGGGCAGTACTTGTCATCCTCCTGTATCCATGACCAAGCATGTAGCACCAGATGCTGCAATCAGCATGTTATTTCACTGTGATTATTTCTAATCTTCTGATAGTGAACAAAAGCTGACCTCATTAAAAGGCAAACAGGACTAGATGACTACTTGAGTTAAAGGAAGAAATAAAATTAAAGAAAATGAGACGACCATGAGTGTTTCTGACAAAGCACCACTGCTCTTTAGAGTCAGCACTGATGTACTGAACACTGCTTGAACAAGCTGGAGCTAATGTATACCACCCACTGGTTTGCTCAGACACAGGGGAGTTGGGATTGCTGAGTAACAGAGCTAAATTATTCCTGATGATTATGAGTAAGCAGCCTAATAAACCCCAAAAGAAGAAACAGTTTCCACTTATGATAAGGATCTTCACAGGTGGTGTGCAAGAGTGCACCATGCCAGCCGCAATGCTGGGGAAACGTGGGAAGAGTCTCTGTCTGCATGTAAAGATACCATAGGTAAAACATAGAACTCTGGACTATCACATCTGCTAAAGGTAGGGACAGCAGCACAAGAAAAGTAGAGAGTGGAAAGGGTCTTGTCCAGAGCCCTCAGATATCATGAGGCCACATACATCCTGGCATATAGTCATTCAGGAGCTGTAGCTTCCCCATCCAGCCTACTGGAACCATAGTTGGTTGTGAGACACATGCTGTCACTAAAAAAAGCTAACTGGAGAGATTTTGCACCTTACAGCTTTATTACTACACTCAGATTTCTGAACAGAAAATTGCATCAATTACTATTTTATAAACCAAACATTCCTCAGCCCTTTATGAAGCCCCAGACCAGTGAGCCTCACTGGTCCTTTCTACAGGAGCTGACCCACTGCTTCTGACTCCCAGAGAGGTATTTAGGTCAAGCAAGGGATGCAAGAGGCTGAAGAGCTGTGCTGTGGATGCTCTGTAACAAGAGCAGTGTGTCACTGTACAACAGGGAGCGAACAGCTGTGACTCATTTCATAGCCTGCTGAACATGAAATGAGTTTGTTTCCATCTGTGATCAACTATGCTACCACTTGAGACACATATTAGGCATCACTGTTATGTCTCCTAATACCACGGTAAAAATGACAGTCTAAGCAGCAGTGAGCTCTTCTGATTGTTGCACAAGACAGTGACACAGTGTTGGGTGCCACTGGTCTCACTTTTAGATCAGCCCTGAGAAACAGAAGGCCAAGTTTTGGTGCATTGATCGTCAAAGTGCCCCATTCATACTGACATCAAAGGTGTGCTCACAGCTCATTGTGAATCCCTAGCAAGGGCACAGAGAGGGATGCACATTTCCAATTATGACGAGGAAAATAATATTGTATTTAATGTTATAGTGTGCATCTAGCACCAGACTATGAGACCTAACAGCCTGGCATTACCCAATTTTAATTTCCAAGGGTCTGTTGTAAGTTTTGCAGTCCTGGCAGATGAAATACATGAACCTCAAGACCACTTTGAAGTCAAACATGCCTCCCTCATTATGCTCCTCTACTCACTGTCACACAGCCTAAAAACAATGCACCCTCATAAGTTAGCTCAGCCATCTTTCTGCTGCACTGATCCATCACAGCACCAGGCTCCACAGCAATTAAAGTGGCCCAAGCTGCCATTAGTGTCAGGTGGCCAGCGACCAGAGACACCCTTGTATCCTCATCAGGTTAGAAGTCTCCACACGGCTGTTCTGTTATCTCAGAGCGAAAAGGGGATGTAAAAGTCTGATGAACACACATGGATTTCAGCAAGCATTTAATGATGTGGTATCCAAATTAATCATGAGATGATAGTATGAAGCTAAATATTTTGACAGTCAAACAGCTGTCTTCATTACCACTGCCACCCTTCTTGTGTCTGTGGTGGGTTGAAATTACCCCCAAAATAAAACTGCCAGACCGGTTCAGATGGAAGCAATTGAAGCTATGTTCACAAGCAAAACTACGACCTAGAAATTTGAAATGCAATGAATATGTACAAACTACACAATATCTACCATGTATTTACAGTTTCTAAACAACACAAGATACCCCCTGGACAAAACCAGGGGGCTATCAATAGCTTCCTCTTTCATTCCCCCCCCCCCCCGCGCCCCCCCCCTTACAAGAGAAAAGAGGAGAAAAGCAGAGAGTAGATTGTTAATGCTTAACCACAACAAAGAAATGCAGCCAAGGTTAGCAAGACAGCAGAAGCTACCAGCTAGTATCTGTTAGAGTGAAGAGCCCAGAAAAAGGAAGAGTTAGTTTGTATAACTAATTTTATGTAGGTTGTCAGACCAATGGGATTATTCAGACCTTATTATTTTTCTTTTGCATCCAATGGCAATTTATTTACTACAGTCTACCGCTTCCTACTCAATCTGTGGAAAATTTCCTAGGTATCAGCCTGAAAGTGCCACAGTGACGTAATTATTATGTCAGTTCATGTTGTGACAGTCAAAATAAGTTTTTGTGTTAGGATACCAACAGATAACATGCTGCTTTTCTTTCCACTTCTAAACGGGGGAAAAAAGGGAATATTGGGATTTACAGTACAGTACAAATTTGAGTTTATGGCTAACTCAAAGTGTCAAATCTTGGCAAGCCAGTACATTATCTATCTTCACCACAAGAAGTATTCTGCTAGCAGAAAGTATAACTGCTTCTAATGAAGAAATAAGCTTCAACGAAATTCTCAGCAAGGTTTCAGAGT
>NW_027145478.1:0-18844 GCF_026170545.1 Melanerpes formicivorus | reverse complement strand
GGCCCAGAAAAGAAAATCTTCCTTGGGGGTCTGAAGGATGATTCATTAAATCTGAGCTGTCTGCTGAAGTGCTCAGTAAAAGTGACTCTGATTTATTTGGATTTGTCACTATAAAGGTCTCTGGAGACAGCTATTTATCCTATGGGATTCTTGACAAATTGGCCGAGTGGTCTGTGCAGTCCAGAGGGAGGATGATCTTCTCTGACCCCTCACATGGCCAGAGAACAGGTAATCACTCCCCCAGCCACAAGCCCAGACAGAAATCACATCATTGCCAAGAATTCTCTGTGCACCCAGAAGCTGATCATCCGCGGCTCAAATCTATGATTGAATTCAACAAAAAAACAAGTCTGAGCCAAAAGTGCAGTCTATGGTTATAGGAATGGGCAGGTAACAAAGAGTTCACAGGGCAGATTTATGCTGGTGAGGGTATGTCCTGCTGAACATGAGCCTGGGAAAAGTGTTTGTCCTGCTGTGGACAGAATGTATAAAATATTTGACTGCAACACAATCGGATCAATTTGGACACTAAATTAAGCAGTACACTTTAACTGCCTCCCAGCAAGGCAGACTACTCAGGCATCCTTCTAACTGCTAAAAACAAGAGATTGAATATGGCAAAAGAAAAGAAGGAGGGAATCAGCTGCTGTTTACTTATAATCCCACTTGGGTGACTTTCCCCATGCCGTAGCTTGTAGGGTGGTGTAGTGTCTAGTGTCAGTTCTTCCCTTTAATTATCCGCTAGCCTGGTTGAGAGCTGTATAAACACATTACAGTCACTTGCAAGTAATAGATACTCCAAATACATCCATCTTTCCTTTTTAACTCTTTCTGGCTGCCCTGCCTTTTGTGCTCCTCTGAATTTTATCTAATAGTTCAATAATGAGCACTTTGGCCCAATTTCTTTGGAGCTGACTTAAGCTACTGATCCATTGGTAGGTGCCACTGTGAAATAAGCATCTTCAGGGCATGACTAAGGGCACTTCAGATCTACACTGCCTTTCACATGCAGATGGAATAAATTCAAGATGCAACGTCTGGAAGCATTGTTCCAAATTACTAGGACAGGGATGAAAAAAGATACAACTGAAGGGAAGTCCAGGAAAAAGGAAATGTCAGCCTGCTTTGGAGTTAGCTTGTTGCTACTCAGGAATTTTATGCTCTTGGCAACACAGTTCTCCCTGCTCACACCTGTGCAGTGAAGGAGAGGTTTGGCTGATGCCAGTAGAATAGTGAAGCCCTGAAATATTCAAACTGGAGGAAATCAAATTCAGTGGCAACAGAAAGAAAGTATGGGGAGGATTAAAGACGGTGCAAGAGGGAATTCTGCATCACTGACGGTCATTTGCAAGGGATGCACAGAGAGGAGCCGTTCTCAGCCTGTCTAACAGCAAAGGATTCGGGCCCTGAATTAATCATTTCAGGTTGTGTTTAGTATGAAAACTGTATGAAGGTAGCTAAAGTTCATGTTACAACCTCAGAAAGAAACAGCACAGACTTTTAAAAGGCACTGGGGGTGGGGATGGGTCCTGGAAAGGTAACAGCAATGGTTTCTTTACTCTACTTGGTGGTTGGATGACTTCAACCTGGGGGTTTTGCCTGGCAATCTGTCTTGCTAAAAGTCAGGGTAAGATAAACTGTACTCTGTCTCTGATTTCTGCAAGAAAGAAAACAATTGAACGACTGGTCATTCATCACTGAGCCACCCTCCCCCCTCTTCAACACCTTGCATAGGGTTGTATAGCCTGGAGCTAGTTAATTTTCCTCATCCATTTCTTAAAAGGAAAACAGAGAATTTGAAGTAGCAAGGTATGTATTTTAGATATGTATTTCATAACTTTCCTGTAGTTAAGATAGTTCAGAACTAGATCAAGAAAGAATTTTCTTGGCTGTTGTTACACTTGCTGTATTCCACACATGTACTATCACATGCCACTTATGTTTAAGTGTAATATCAAAAGACCTCTTTTTTGATAGGGTTTTGTTTTAGCCCTGCCTTTACAGCTATACTTGTAAACACATTTACCTATTCTTAAAAAAAAACCCAAACACATCCATTTCTGAGCACTGAGGACCTCAGATTCAGGTCAGATGCAGCACAAATGTGTGCTTTTACCATTCAGTTGTGGAAAACATTATTTGAAAGGTTCTTATGACAGTTTGAGTTAAGTCAGCTCTTCAGGCAACTGAGAAACAACTCCACATGGAACAAACTGCAAAAATCACAACTCTGCTATGAAACAAGCAGACCAAAAGGGGGAAGGGTGGCATACAAAGATGGGAAACAAAAGTAGTTTGGATATAAAGCCATAGGGAAAAACAGTACCTCCAGTAAGAAGAAATAGCTAGGCTTGCTTTGATGAGCTAAGCGTGTGCTCCACTATCTGAAAAACAAATGAAGCTGCACTCCTCCTCCTAACAAATCCAGCTTCGTGCTGGTTTTGGTACAAAGTATTCTGCTTTAGGTGCTGAGCCAGTCTGGCTGCTTCCCACATCCATATGAAGAGATGCTTCAAAGCACATTATTTGGCATATGGCTAATGCACAGGTAAGTGCTGAGAGGTTTAGAAACCACCGTGGTGGGGCAGGACAACTCAAAAAGATAGGCATAGAGCTGATTTCTCCACAGCCCCACCGCACTCTGAGAATCTGCATTAGCTCATGACTCAAGGAAGTAAGACACTTCATGGAAGAGACAATTAGTTACCAAAAAAAAAAAAAACAAAAAAAAAGGGGGGGAAAAAAAAAAAGAAAAGAAAAAAAAAAAGGCATAAAGAAGCCTAGTAAAGGATTTTAAATCTCCTAAGGGAATCTCATGTTTTTACTGAGGAAGGATTACAGGAAACCAAAGTAACACTTTATTTTTCTTCACAGAGAGCTTGGGGACTTTGGAGTAATTTAGTCAATGGTGATTTGCTACTTGTGCTATAGTGTTACCAGTGATGGTACTCATGGTCTGTTTATTAAACTTTTGGCTTGTCACTCATCACCAACAGGATCAAAACTCATTGTTTTTCTTCCTATAAATGCAACTTTTCTATCTTTCAGAATTACTATGAGGTTGAGGGAAGAGCGCTTTCATCTAAAATCAAAGTCAGGCAAGTATCCATTTTGTAAGATATGTGAGCATAAAAATGTGCCAATGTAAACATCAGGTATCTGAGTGAAAAATGTTAATTGGCATTTCAATAAATGGGGAGACATCACAAAGATATTTTAGGCTTTCAACGTATTTGTAGTATTCTAACATCGATCACTTTCTTGCAACTAACTATCAGGTTATTTATCTTAGCTACCCTCGGTATCCATTACCACAGTGCCTAAGTCCCTCATAATGTTTCTGTAGGGCAGGGAAGCATTTCCATCCCTTTTTTTACCACTAAGAGACTGGAACAGAAAGAATCCTACATTTTTCGCCACCTAGAAAGCCCATAACAGAGCAGAAAATCAACCTATATATCCCTGGCTAGCACCTTAATCAAAGAGCTTGTCTCTTTTGTATTAGCCTGGTTTGCACTTCATTGGTTTGCACCATAAATTGTCAAAGCAAGGCTGTGTTACACATAGAACTGAGTGATTAGCTATGAAACTAATTCCTATGATACTCAAATACAGAAACAACACGGAGCTTGCATCCCAAAAAGGGCTCTGGCTACACGCTGCCAAGGAGAGGCAAAAGACCACAGTGAGCTAGGGCGTGATGTGAGGTGAAAAGATGACATGGTGTATTGCTATGGGTGCTGCACTAGACAATTCACAGAGGCTTTCCCTGGAATTTCTTGTTCTTCGGGACAGAATACAGTTCTTGTTGTGGGAAGCCCAAGCTGGCCCCAGACATACAGTGTGTATTAGTACTCCATCTGAGTTTGCATTGTGACTCCTCTTAAAGCCCCCATACTTGAACAGATTGGGTAAGCAGCTCCTCAGTGAGGATTTTCCGTACATGGAAAGCCTTTCTGAGGAATTCACTGTACAGTGTTGAGAGAAAACTTGGGGATGCTATGTCATATATGTATGTCATCTTTTCTACTCTGCAAATTTCAGTCAATACCAATCACAGTGATCACATATACATCTTTGTTCAGTCCTTACAGAGTACACAGCAAGATATTTTTGCCATCAAGTCTTGGGATAAGGTAAATGGTATGCTATACAATGCCTGGAAATTTTGCTATGTAATCCAAATGGCCCATGTGCACAGACAGACCTACCTTATTTTAGTGCAAAATTCAGGTAACAGAGGTCTATTGAATGGGGTAGAACAAGCTGAAATGACTGGAGATTGAAATAAGGCATCAAATCAAAAACCTTTCAATTAGCCACAAAATCCTTCCTTACTGTTTTAAATCAGGAGGTTCTGGATAACTTATCTCTCTTCACATCACTCTCAGACATCATCCTATCTGATCTTAAAACATAAGCAGATACATACCTGAGTCCCACACTATTCTTTCTAAGTCCAGACTGCTTTAATGGGTGGTTCCTTGGAACAAGGGCCTTATGTTGCCAGCAGGTTTTAAAAACTTGGTCTTTCTGCTTTGGATGAATTCAGAGCAGTCATTAGGTGTTTTCTATTTCCTCTCACTGCACTAAACGGGCATACAAGGCCTAAGAGTCCTGATAAGCAGGTCTGATGGCTCATCTCTCTGTTTTCCTCTTTTAACCAGCCCTTCTTCTGGGTTCGTCACACTCCTGGCTAAGAAGTGAGTACTGGGCAGTCTGAGCATCATCCCAGTTTTGTATACACAAAGGAAAACAGAGGAGCAGGGATGGGAAAGAGAGCAAGACATTTACAGTCTGCTTGTCCTCTGGTTCATTTTCAAAGCTTTTTATTTCCTCAAATTACTTAAATAGACTTTTATGATGTGCTTTTGCAATGCCACTTTCTAAACCAACACCGTTTTCTGTATGTATTATGGACTACAACACGCACCATAAAACCAGAAGCTTGCACTGTGGCAAAGGGCCATAACCCCACTTTGGGTATGTTCCAGGAGCTCTGAGAGTCACAGTTTGTGAGGTATGTGTAAGACCTGTCAGTAAGCAGAAATGCACAGTGACTGTGGTCTTTCTATGTCACTTGAGTAGGATGTGTAATCTGCTTTCTCCTTTCCCTTGCCGGTTAGCGTTCCTATTTAAGACTCATCTATAACACATCTGCAGCTAATTAACTGTGTTGGGTGAATCCCTGTGTGTAGTTGCACATGTGACAATTTACTGGTTTATTATATCAGTATTTTGCACCCAAATATTTTTCCAGCTAGGTGCAGCGATTCTATGACCTTAAACCTTTGTATGTCATAGAATCGCAGAATCGCAGAATGATTTGGGTTGGAAGGGACCTCTAATGGTCATCTAGTTCAACCCCCTCCACAGTAAGCATGGACATCCTCAACTTCAGGTTGCCCAGAGCGCTGCCGAGCCTCACCTGGAATATCTCCAGGGATGGGGCCACAACCACCTCCCTGGCCAACCCATTCCAATGTTCCACCACCCTCATGGTAAAAAACTTGTTCCTAACATCCAATCTAAATCTACTCTTCTCTAGTTTGAAGTTCTATCACTACAGGCCTTTGTAAACAGTCTCTCTCCATCCTTCTTGTAGGCCCCCTTCAGATACTGAAAGATTGCTATTAGGTCTCCTCAGAGCCTTTTCTTCTCCTGGTTGAACAACTCCAGCTCCCTCAGTTAGCCATCTGTATTTAATGTGATCACCTTGTGGAGGTGGTAAAATGCAAATCTCCCATGACAAATGGAGTGCAGGGAGTTCAATGCCACAAACTGTCCAACTCAATATGTAATAGTGTAAAGTAGCCCACAAAGAGTCTGAGTCCCAGCATGTGATGTTTCATTTGGATGGGAGCAGAGAACATAGGCTGACCTACTACATTCAATGATGGATGCTGTGAGAACTTGACTTTCAGAAGCTGTGAGCATTTTAAATGAACAGGAATTTCAGAAACTCTGTGTCTACATGCATGCATAGCATGCCATAAACCATACAAGTAATAAAAGCTTACCACAATAGTTGACATTCTTCCTGCCACTGCCCCACAAAGTGTTTCTTCTTTTCCACATTTCCCTGTGAAGCAAAAATCTGGTTTTATTTTCCAAAACTTTATCCCATGTGCTAAGCATTGGAAGGCAAAAGAGAACTTACTTTCTTATCGACAGATTTCATCATGTCTTAAAGCCACAAAACCGCAAAGGATTAGCCAACAAAGAAACAACACAGAAAGAGGTATTCAAAATAAAACAGTTATGTCTGCACTTTAATCCTCAGTGATAATTTTACATAAGATATATTGGCTTTTTTGCATATTTCATGAAAGAGTCAGCAGTTTACAGTGTTACCTAGTAATGTTTCAGAGATGCACCCTGGAAGTAGTCAGTAGAATCACAGAATCATAGAAATGGTCTGGGTTGGAAGGGACCTCTGTAGGTCATCTAGTCCAACCCCGTCTGCAATAAGCAGGGGCATCCTCAACTAGATCAGGCTGCCCAGAGCCCTGTCGAACCCCACTTTGAATATCTCCAGGGATGGGGCCCC
The DNA here is from genome assembly GCF_026170545.1 of Melanerpes formicivorus. Taxonomy (NCBI): domain Eukaryota; kingdom Metazoa; phylum Chordata; class Aves; order Piciformes; family Picidae; genus Melanerpes; species Melanerpes formicivorus. The sequence continues at coordinate 12,294 of NW_027145478.1, read as the reverse complement.
AGTCACCTCCCTGGGCAACCTGTTCCAGCGTTCCACCACCAATAGAGATGGAAATGGATACCTCCCTTCACTGTCTCTGAGCCTCCTTTTTCATGGGAATAAACATGCATTATAAAACAAGCATGACTCAGCCACTTAGGCTTGCTTCCTGCATGCACCCAGCAAAAGATTCACTTGTGTGTTTGTGAACAGTTAATGAAAATTTTGTGCTCAGTGCTCATGTCAAGAAGTGTCTGTCTCATTCCTGTTTCAGTAACTTCTACAGCTTGCATGTTTCTTGTTTCTGCTACACTCAGCTTCTAGCTGACAGATCCTTTGCAAGACATTGCTTAACAAATCAGCAACACCAGAAACCCTCACCAGAGACCTGGCATAGGAGGGGGGAAGTGAGTCATATTGGTATTTAATTCATCTTTCATGATTAGGACACTGCCCTTCTTGCCAGTATCACTTTTAGGCAATAGAATATTTAACCACAACTTTGTTTCTACAGAGACAGCTTTTGCCATCCTTGTTCATACAGTCTATTTTCCTCCTGCTGATTTTTATGAAGCTACTCAAAGGAAAAGGTACCAGATGGCGTAAGTCAGGGTGATAGATATCATCCAGTAATTACATGTCAGGTACTCTCTGCAGTAGAAAAGAGCACTACTTATACATGTCACAGATTTTGTCGTCAGTGTGACAGAAAGGACTGAAATATAAAGTCTGGAATTAAATATTTTGAGTTTCATAAAATATGTTTTCAGTATCCACTAAAGAAAGTTTTAGCACTCCATTTCCCAGAATTTCAATGGTTCGGGGTCTGTAACATTTCAAGGTTTAAAAAGTCACACAAAGTGGAATTTCAGCTACTGCATACATTTCTACATTGATTTTCTTGAAACTGCAGTTTATTTCCTTTTAATTTTTCTAATCTGTATTCAGCAAGGCTGCAATTATTCCATTCTTGGTATGAGCAAAACTTTCAGATACTTCTAAATGAGAGCAGAAAGAAATATTGGGGGGGATGGGGGGGCAGTTTTGTTTGTTTGGGGTTTGTTTGTTTGTTTGTTTGTTGTTTTGTTTTTTTCCAATAAACTATCCTAGAAAATAGTCTCTCAAAAAAGCTGCAATTTCCCAGGACTTTAAAGCAAGACACTGGGATTTGCTGGGGAAAGATAGTGAAGCTGGTATCACATACAAACCTGTGCCTCTTGAGCCAGTTCTTCAGGACAGCCTTGTCTTAGCAACATCTTAGCAGTATCTTAGTAATGACATTTTTTTTCACTTTCTATATTGCTTTATGTTATGTACCACAATGTCTATTACCTTTGAAACCACAGTTGTGACCAGAAACAGATACACTGCACTGAAAAGGAGCCAAGGGAGGGTTTCCATGCCTTGGTCCTTACAAAAATCTACTTCACTGCCTTCTCCTAGGCAACCAGAGCCAGAACAAGCAGACACAGTCTAAAGAAGCTGTGCCAGAGGAAGTTTAGGCTTGAGGTGAGGAGAAAGTTCTTCACAGAAAGAGTAATTGGCCAGTGGAATGTGCTGCCCAGGGAGGTGGTGGAGTCACCATCCATGGTGGTGTCCAAAAAGGATTGCATGTGGCACTTGAAGCCATGGTTTAGTTGTCATGAGGTTTTAGGTATTAGTTAATAGGTTGGACGTGATGATCTCTGAGGTCTTTTCTAACCTGGTTGATTCTATGATTCTAACTTTGACCATTTTCCTCAGCACTGTCCATCCTCCACAATGGACAGGACAGAATCCTACCACAAAAATACCACAGGATTATTATATTAATAGTAGTATTAGTATTTTATTAGTAGTATTAGTTACTGTTACTATGATTCAAATATAATACTATATTATTAGTATTATTTCACTCAAGATATGTAAAGATATGCTCCTGAAATCCCTCCACCATTTTACTTAGTTTCCAGGGGAGACCAATGGTGAGCAGGAGAAATCACTCTCAGCACAAGCAACTTGCAACTTGAAAACACTAATCTAGTTGTACTTCTTGATTGTTCTCAAACCTGACTGAACGTGATTCATGATCAGCTGGCTGGCTGTGGGTGATTTCTTTAGTTATTCTCAAATATAGGAAAACACCTGCATTATATTTGGGTGAAGAGCTTTAAAACCAGCTACTGATTGTGTTTTCCTTGGCTGTGGGTGATCTGAAATTCTTCTTGGGTGACTGTTCAATGCATGGTGAAAATACAGTACCTTGATAAATGACACAGAACGTTAAATAAAAAAACCCAAAACAAACAAAAAACCCCAAGCCATGCCACACAAAATCACAAGACACTTGCAGAAATCTTGGCCTCAAGTTCCAAAGCCATTCTCAAATTACTGTGTTATCCCAGCTTAGGGGAGGAAAGGTTGGAGGCATAAAAAGTGTTGGGATGTTGGTTTTTTTCCAGGGGGAAATCTGTAACCTTTCTTAGATCAGCATAAGCCTTTGTGTGACATGTCCCCCATCTCACACCCATCAGACTAGGCATCTTAAATCTGCTCCCAGCACCCCTGGCATGTCCTATACGATCTTATGGCATAGTGGGTCTAAATTAGAAGTGAAAAAGAAATGCACTTCCCTGTGTAGCCAGAGCAAAGCAGAGGATAAAGTCAGCTACAGGGAAAACTCACAGATTTGTACTGATGTTCTCCATGCCAGTATGTCAACTTCCTTTTTAAAACATGAATGAAGATGTGAAAATACTAGAAAAGACAAAAGGACTTTAGCTCCATCTGTCTTTCCCAGCCAGTTATTAACCTGGTGGTTGATCTGTTGCCCCAGTCATTTAAGTGGAGAAGTAAGTGGCCATACCATCACTGTGATGGCTGCAGTCAGGTCAGCTTGACCCTTCCCACAGGACTAAGCTGGTCTTCACCCACATCATTCTATACCTCATACTGTAATTGCCACTTGGAATGAGAGTCAGGAGGACTGGGCAAGGTATTTGAGAGGAGAGGGATTCCAAGTATGCCAGAGCAGGGGTACAAGCCCTGGGTTTGCCAGGAGTGACATAAGGAGCAGAAATGCTGGAAAAGCAGACATTCAACTGATGTAACAAACAAGTAAGGAACCAGGAGTTACCTGAAGATGAGAGGACAGTTTTTAAGTCTGTCCATTCTGGCTCCTTTGGAAGGGGGAAAAATAGCAGTTATGTTGTTAAAAAGAGAGTGTAATAGTCCATGTGCAAGAGGACTTAAAGTACATCATATTAGATGGGAGTATACATCATATTAGATGGGAGTATACATCACACACACAATCATGTCCACAAAATGGACACAAAAATGTGACTTGTATCTCCACAAAAGTGCATGGTCTGTATTAGATGAGTTTGACTGGCTCTGTGAGTCAGTAAAAGCTGCAAATGTGTAGCAATTCTAAAGGCTCATAACACGCAGGTATGCACACCCTGATTTTCAGAATGCACGTGTAGCAGCCAGATCATTTGGGTTTAGAGCAAATATTTAGAAATTACTCAAGTAAAGACAAAAAACAAGTGATAGAAAGGATGTGAGTCTATATGGGATATTTTGATCTCTGGTCATTCTTGCTCTTAGACACGAGTAACTTCAGCTTGGTTTTCTGTCATCCTTGCTCCAGTAAGATTCTTGTAGCTTATTTCTAACATCAATCACTTGGACTATAAAGCTCTGCAATGGATATGGCCATTTAAATCTCCACCTGCACAAACAACAATCAGTCCTAGAAAATAAGAACGCTCATAAATCTCCACACTGGTGATTAGTAATATTCTGGATCTGCAACAAGGATGTTGAAAGAAAGGAAGAAAGGAAGAAAGAAAGGAAGAAGGAAGGGAAGGAAGGGAGGAAGGAAGGGAGGAAGGGAGGAAGGGAGGAAGGAAGGAAGGAAGGAAGGAAGGAAGGAAGGAAGGAAGGAAGGAAGGAAGGAAGGAAGGAAGGAAGGAAGGAAGGAAGGAAGGAAGGAAGGAAAAGAAAGCAAGCAAGAAAGCAAGAAAGAAAGCAAGAAAGCAAAAGAAAGCAAGCAAGCAAGAAAGCAGGAATGAAAGAAAGCAAGAAAGAAAGAAAGAGAAAGAAAGAAAAGAAAGAAAGAAAGAAAGAAAGAGAAAGAAAGAAAGAAAGAAAGAAAGAAAGAAAGAAAGAAAGAAAGAAAGAAAGAAAGAAAGAAAGAAAGAAAGAAAGAGAAAGCAAGAAAGCAAGAAAGCAAGAAAGCAAGAAAGCAAGAAAGCAAGAAAGAAAGAAAGAAAGAAAGAAAGAAAGAAAGAAAGAAAGAAAGAAAGAAAGAAAGAAAGAAAAAAAAGAAAGAAAGAAAGAAAGAAAGAAAGAAAAGAGTTAATGCATTAATTAGGACTGATATGCTGACAATCTGTTTAGTTTATACACAGAGAAAACACAAACAGGGCACAGTTAACACAGAGCGTTAGAAGTTAGTGAATTCCCAAGAGCCTAGGGTTGGAGATAGGATATCTTAATGTACTTATCCTGTTGTGAGTGGGAAGGTGTTATCTTCCAGACAAACAGTGAAAAGGTGGTGTAAAGTTTAGACCTGCCCTTTTTCTTCTGGCTAATGTGAGTCAAGGAACCAAGACGGATCAAGAGGCAGGAAGGACTTCATTATGAAAGATGACATTCTGCCTCCTACTGAAACATTCATCTGCAGACAGTACATTGTGCTTGGCAAACGCATCACTTTGGCCCTCCACAGTTTATGTTTGTTTGTTTGTTTTCTGTTTCATGTATGCAGAACACCCAATGTGATGCCCATGCAGATCACTAAGAGGCTTTCCTGTGGCTCCAGTGACCTTGGATTAACTCTGAAGCCACTGCTCAATCTGTACATTTTTGCCCAGAGCTATATGAATCCTCAGGTAAGCAGCTGAGTAAGTGCAGTAGCTCCTGCAGAAGACCAGACACTGAGTCCAGAAAAGTCTTGTGTGCAGATTGTGCTCAGCTCTTTAGTTTCTTGTGTTGAAAACCCAGGCTGCCAGAGGACCTGTGAGGTTTCAGGAAGCATGAGAGGAGTAAAGGAACTATGGGAGGCAAGTTCATCCTTCACCAGGCTCTTTGGGGTCCACATGCAGATTTGGGAAAAGATTTTACCTGAAAGGGAAGAGGAATTAGGCCAAGATTAACTGGTCTTAAAAGCCTGCTCTGAGGAGACTGAATAGACTTGTGCATAAAAATTGTAACTGCAGCTACATGTTGTAAGTCTGGTCATTCAAACTACACAGCAACCTGCTCATTCACAGCAGTGGTAAAATGATTGTGGATGTTTGGCTTCAGTGGTTGCAGAGTATGACCTAATGCCCTCACTCCTACCTCTCCCACAGAAGGGGCCTTATCTTGCCTCTTTATTCAGACAAAACTCCTTGACTTCTGAGTATGCACAAATCAGTGGACAAAATGCTCCATAAGTACAGCAGAACAACATCTGCACTGCAACTACATGCCAAGAAGGGGGGGGGGGGGGGGGGGGGGAGGGATTCCTGTGTGCTCCCTACCACCCAATAACCCTCTCTCTTTTCCTTCATTTCCTTGCTGCCTCATCCTCAGCCCTGCTGACCCTTCCCAGCACTGCAGTGCTCTCTCTTAGCTCAGCAAGGCTCAGTGAACCACTGGGCTATCAACTGCCCACCACACCTGCAAACTGGGCAGCAGCTGAGGGGACTCAAAATGAGAAGGGACTGAGACTTGTTGGAGGTCACCCAGGAAGGCTGGAAGAAATCAGCTCCTCCTGCCTCCAGTCCCTGGGCTGTGATGGCAAGGTCCTCAGGGCCGGCTGGGCGGCAGAGCGCTCCCTTCCTGGAATACACTAGTAGCTGGACAGGATGCGTTTGCAAATATAATCATCCACAAATCTCCTCCAGATTAGGTTACAGGACGGCGTTTTGACGGCACGCATTACAAAGCTCCCTGGAAGGCTTGGCTGGTAGATCTGCTGCACTCTCAGCTCATGACCCATTTTGGCTTTCATCAAGAATCATGACACCAGCTGCCTGGGTCATCTAGGAGGCAGGAAGGGGGAGAGCAACCCTGGGCTGGAAAAGGGAAATGGGGAAGGAGAAGAGGAGGAGGAGGAGGAGGAGGAAGGGGGAGGATAGAAAGACAGAGCCGGGGGAGAGACAGAGGGAGTTGCTTTGCTCCAGTTGTGAAGATTTGAATCCCAGTTCCGAGCTCTCTGCAAAGGCTTGCCGGGATACCTCATTCCCTGTCCTGTGCAAAGGTCTGTGATTGGGGATGTGGTGTGCTCAGCGGGCAGGGCCCCTCCCCTGGGCTGGATCCGCCTCTCTTATCCCCCAGATAAATTACTAGTGTCCTCACTAAATTCCTCGTCTCTTTCTCTCTCTCTCTCTCCCTCTCTCACACACACTCAGTCCCTCCCTCAAACACGGGCAAAGCAGAGTTGGGGGGTGGGAGGGCGGGGATCCTCTCTGGACTGGTATTGCGCCTTACCACTGGAAGAGGGAGGGAAGGGGAAGAAAATACTGGCACCCCTTCTCTCCTCTGCCGTCTTGAAGTAGATTTGAGGAGCTGCCCTTCCTCCTTCCCCCTCCCCCCTTCCCGCTGGTCCTTTGGCATCTTCCAGACCATGTCCACTGGGTCCCTCAGTGATGTGGAAGATCTGCAGGAGGTGGAGATGCTGGAGTGCGATGGCCTGAAAATGGATACTAACAAAGAGTTTGGGGCGTCCACCGAGAGCAACGAGGAGGGATCCAATGGCGAGAATGGCTCCCCTCTGAAGGGGAGAGGGGCCTCGGGCAAGAGGAAAAAAGCTCCCCCCAAGAAGAGCCCTTTAAATGGAGTCAGCCAGGAGGGAAAGCAGGTCCAGAGAAATGCTGCCAACGCCAGGGAGAGGGCAAGGATGAGGGTCCTTAGCAAAGCCTTCTCCAGGCTTAAGACCACCCTACCCTGGGTGCCCCCAGACACTAAGCTTTCCAAACTGGACACCTTGAGACTGGCCTCCAGCTACATTGCTCACCTGCGGCAGATCCTGGCCAATGACAAGTATGAAAATGGCTACATCCACCCAGTCAACTTGGTAAGTCCCAGCCTGCCAGGGCCAGGCACTCTGTGTGTGTGTGTATGTGTGTGTGCATGGGGAGAGGCGGGTGAGGAGCTAAGATGGGGCAGGCGCGGGAAGAAACTTTCACTGTGCTTCTCACAGAAAGCATGGCACAAGTGGGGTTCCAAGGGGTACTCTGTGAAGGGACAGGCTTCCAGTTGCCCTCTTACCCTGTGCCCTGAGAGCTGAGCCTCCCAGGCCCCATATGCCGCTTCTGGCAATTACCTTCAGGAGACAGGCAGGGGCCACAAAGCCACAGATAGGCAGGGACAGGCTTTACTGCCCCAGAAATGCATGGGAAAGCTCAGCAGGTTGATGGCAGCTTTCTACCTGCAAGTGGATGAGTATAGGAATTTTGGTAAAGTATGTCAGGATGGACCTAGGATTTATTCTTATCCCTCCTTTAACTTTTCCTACCATACTAGTCCACTCAAGTCCTGGCTTTTTTAAGACAGAGTTCTTGGGCTCTGTGCTCAGTTGCTCAGGTTTGCTGGGTCCTGGACATTTCTCCTATCTTTTTAAAGTGGCAAAGGAAAAATGAATACCAGTGTGGACTCTCAAGAAGGGGTGTCTGCCCTAGCCACACTCCACAGTCTCCCTAAGCTGCATGGCATCCCTCCAGCTGTTCCCACCATCCACAGGAAGTTTTCCCCAGCAGCCCAGGATCTCCAAACCCAGCCACCAGAAACACACAGCTTCCAGCTCTAAAAATGCATGCAACTGATATAAACTGGGGGTGGGCAAGATCCTCTTGGGATCCTTTCAAAGACACAACCTTTACACTGCCCACATGCTTGGACCTCACTGGATAAAGGAATGGCAGAGGATCCGTGCATATATTTCACTGTGTTCTGCCTCTGCCTTTTGAGCTCTAGATTCTGGGGGAAACTACATTGCCTGCTGTGCTAGCTGATAAAGGCCTGGAAGATACTTTTTTTGGCTGAAAACAAATTCCTCAGCCCAAAAACATGGGGGGAAAAATGAAGTAAAACAAGGCCAACACCCAAACCAAATACAACCCCTGTCTCTCACAGAGACACACCAAAAATTGCTCTCAGAGCCGTGGGAGCCCAGGGAGGGTGGCCAGGGGATGCCAGGGGATCCGGGCAGTTCCTGTGCCCGGAGAGCGTGGCCATGATGGGGTGAGAGGCAGCTTCCGCGGGACAAAGGCCCCACGTTGGTCATGGTCAAGGCAGGGGGGGTGGCGGCGGCTGTGATAGGGAGACGAGTAGGTGCTGGAGCCGCTGCGGTTCAGACAGGCCTCGTAGCCCCGGGGACGCCGAGAAGCAGCCCGCCTCGGCTAGGAACAGGAGCGGCATCAGCCACCGGCTAACGGCAAAGGCCCTGGCTGAAGCCAGCGGCGGCTGCCCGAACCCTGGTGAACGCGGACAAACGAGAGCGCAATCGACGGGTGGCAGCTCGATGCCCCGGGGCGCTTCCGAGCTGGAGCCGCTGGCGAAATCGGGGCTGCAATGTGCATTTCCCCCTATGTAACCCCTTTCCCATCCGTGTCTTTTCCTGGCTACAGACTTGGCCTTTTATGGTAGCCGGCAAACCCGAGAGTGACCTGAAAGAAGTGGTGAACACAAATCGCTTGTGCGGCCCGACGGCATCCTGAGCCCCGGCGGCCGGGCCAGCAGCGTCCCGGCGCGACCGGGGAGCGGGCGGCGGGGTGGGCAAGGACACGCCGCGGCCCCGCCGCTGTCCCGAGCCCCGGGCAGAGCGACGAGGAGAGCCTCTCTCCCGGCGCAGAGGAGACCAAACGTGCCCTAGCAAAGACTCCACCCTGAGAGATCACGACCCTATTTAACTTTATTAAACTGTGTACAGTCGAGTGTCCTGCAACAACAGCCTTGCTGGTTCAAGCGCTACTAGAGAAGAGACAGAGATCAAACAAAACCTACCACGCGCGTATCTTTTGTCTGAGACCTGTGAGATATGTAGATGCCTAGAAAAACTGACTTTGACAGTCATCTCTATGAAGTAATTCACCCTAAAGATATATAGATATATTTTCTTCAAGCAGGTTTTGCTTTATTTCTGTGAATAAACCTTCCTTTCCACCGACCATGGAGCGGTGTGCTATTCGTTCCTGACTCTCGGGCTCGGCGGGGGACAGGACCTCTCCTCCGCCGGCCTCCGGCCGCGCTCGCCTGGCGCGCTGCGGGGAGCCCGCCTCTACGCCTCAAGCCAGGGGAGGGCTGTTTCTCCGGAGCTAAAGAGTCGGAGCAAATCTTTGGGGGAGGGGGTGGCCGAGACCTGTCCTCGCCGCGGGAGCACGGCCCGGCCCCGCAGCACGGCGCCCGGGCGCTGCGGGAGACCCTCTCGCCCTCCGCGGGGACGGGAACAGTGATGTATTGACGAATCACAGTCGGACGGAGGACCTCTCTCTGGCCCCGGTCCTTGGTGCTGGGAATTTCTAACTTAAACTTATCTCCCCTCTATCGATCAGCGCGCCTGCGGGAGATGAGGCTGAGATAAAGAGGACTGCGGGGCGCTCCCCCTGCACCGGCAGCGGCCGCCGGCAGCTGATGCGCCAGATCCCACCGCGCTGTTTAATGTTCCAGGGTTATGACCGCACTGTTTACAAGACGTCTTCGGTTATTTATACTGTTATTATTAGCAGAGGGGCTTTAAATTTCCGCTTCACTTGTTTTTTCAATGCCGTCCCCGGGTTCCGTTTGATACCTGGGCACTTTCAGGCCAAAAGCAGTCACTGCCAAGGAGGGGCAGCGTTAAGCCCTCCGTGCCGGACTAGTTGCAGGGGGCGGCAGTGGGGCCCGGGGCGCGATCACAGGCAGCGCGGAATCCACGGACCCCCCTGGGAGCTGAGCCCCTACCCCGGGCACCCCCCGCAGGCGGGTGCTGAGCCGCCCCGGGCAGCCCTGCGGGGTAGATTATGTTCTTACATACTTCCCTTCCTCCCGAGATAACCGGGTGAGGTAGCGCGTCCTCCAGGCGACCCAAATTCACCAGTCGGGTTCATGCGTGGGCTACGTTTAATTAAAGCAGCTCGCTGTGAGCTGAGGGCTGTGCAAACATCTTGGCCCTCGTTAGGGAAAGGGCCAGGGTCTGCTATATCGTCCTAATGGTTTTGAAGGGGAGAGCTGTTTAATTTCACTTTTTCACAGCTTTATCTCCATCCTGCACAATTAAAAACAGAACTCCGAGCCTGGCCTAACCATTTGCAACTTCACCGCTGCAAGCAGGGCCTCGTCAGCTGAGAAACACAGTGACACAGAAGGGCTTGACTGACTTTACTGCCTAACGCATCACCTTGAGCAGCCACAGCTCTTGCTGAAGCGAGAGCAGCTTCAGTAAGTGCTGCAGAAAATGCTGATCTCTTCACCACAGGACCTGGAAAATCCAGGGGGAATTGCTCTTGTCTTAAAGGGAGACAGAATAGAGCCATCCAACCTTAAGCTAAGTGCAAATGCACAAATACCCCTATAACCACTGAATTTACCCACTGGATTGAAATTAACCATTGGATTTAATCACTCCAAATATCAATACTTAACTAATACTTAACTAATGTCTGCTCAAGCAGAGACTCATAGCAAGGTGCTGTGTAGAACACAGAAATTTTCACATGCGCTTCTTTGCCACCCTGCTCTGCAATGCGTACCAACTGCACTCAGCATCCTTCCTACCCTTTTCTGTCAGCCGTGTCCAGTGTTCATCTGCCACCTCAAACACAGCATGGAGAAATGGAATGGAGAAAAGCCACAGTCCCCCATGCAATGTGAGGAACACAACCATAGCCAGGTGCAAAAAGCTGCAATGTAAGCGGAATGGTAAGAGGAGGCCATAGACTCCGTTATTTCTTATGCTGCTATTCACTTTGTCTAGCAGTCAAGATTGTAAGCTTCTTGGGGACTAAACAATTCCTGAAGCATCCTCCACTTTCCTCTGTTCTTGCCTCTGAGCCACAGTTCACCAACAAACGAAAACACAAAAAGCAACAATCAATTCAGAAAAGCAACCAGCGCTACACAGAAAGGTAAATAACAGCTTTGCTCTAACTGTAAGACAATTAGTGGCTTTATCTCCGTTTTGGAGATAATGAATGTATTTTCCAGAGGCATTTATGAGGCTTGAAACCCTTGGTCTACTTGTTTCTTGTGTAAGGGCACAGCCCTGACAATATTGGCAGTTAGCTTCAACAGCACAAGTTCCTTAGATGGATTAAGAGTCCATGTATCTCAGGAGAACAATGGGTGGAATCATTCTTCCCTGCTGCTGAGTGCAATTTTACAGAAAAATATCTGCAAGCAGAAGATGTGTGTTTAGTCTGACTATAGCAATTGATGATTTTGAGAGGAACTTGTAAATATGGTAAGGGAAAATGGAACAGGTTTAAGGATTTATGTCAACCATTTTAAAGAAAATATTTTGTTTGCTTTTTGCTTTTCTGTACAAAGTGACACATTTTAATATTTACTGAAATGTACCCCTCCTCCATGTGGAAACAAAGCTGACTTGATTTATCTTTTGTATCTACATGGATGTAGATGCAGCTGCATGAGTGTCTGTATACATTCCCTCCTAATAATGTTTGAACTCATTGCCTGATTCCAAGTGAATTTGACAGGTCCCAAAGATAACTAAATTGCTCTAATTCTTTTTCAATTTGTGTGTGTGTGTATGTGAAAATAGGCAGTGAGTAGAGAGAATGTCTTTCAATTCTGCAACTAAAGGACAGGTTTCAGCGTGAACTCAGCCCTGATCAGATACGAGAGCTTATAGAGCAGAATGCTAGCTGTAGATAAATCTTCATATGCTGCATCAGACACAGGGTACAAGTTCACAGAAAACCTGCTTATGGAGTATGTGCTTTAAGATAAAAACTCTCTAAAAATAGTTTAGTCTCAGCTGATTTTAGTACTATTATTCTTTTTCTTTTCTGGAAGGAAATCCAGTTCCACCCTACTACTGTTATCCAGTTCAGAGAGAGACTAAAACTACATTTTACTTGCAGAGCTTCACTCCATGCTCTGGCTTCTGGGTTTGGTGCCCATGTTGTACTGCTCAGCAGCAGTTTTTTACAGTCCATAAGGTCTTCAGGGGCAAGCATTTTTCCATCCCTTACAGAAAATACATTTTAGGCTTATCTTATCCTTTCTCTAGGATGGAAATTTGCCAGCTTGAAACATCAGCACAGCAGGAAAGCCACTTTGCAGACACTTGCATAATGCCTCACAGTCCTGGCCACAGTGAGGCCACAGTGATGGTTGTGC
>NW_027145477.1:0-18901 GCF_026170545.1 Melanerpes formicivorus | reverse complement strand
AACTAGCCTAAAGGCTCAACATCGATGGCCACATTAGGCTCCTGATGATATTTGAAATGCCTTAGCTTATTCCACATAGATCCTGCTACTATCTTGTGTCAGATCCCCTAGGGTTTCTTAAATTTCACTGCTCTTATGTGGTATTCCTAAGGGGTTTGGGCTTAATAGTTCTCTAGGATCCATTCTCTGTACAGATTAAATCTCCATAGATCTCCATGGCAACTTACACAACTGACTTAGGCACAGAAATTTACATATAAACACTTAAATATAGGTGTTCTGAACTTGAACACTATATTGCTGGGCTCATTTCCTGCCTAAATTTAGGTCTCAAAAGTATGGCACAAAATCCCAATATACTTTGCTTTTAAATGGCAAATTTCAGTAAAAGAAATTTCAACTTCCTATACTAGCTCTCAATATTTTCTGTAATTTATGTTTGTAATTAAATTACAGTATGAAATAAAAAGATATTAGCAGCTATATTGAAAACCTTGCTTGTTAAGAACTAGATTAAACATTTACCAACTACTATTTTAACTTCAGGTAACAAAAAACATATCCCTGTGAAATTAGCTTTTCATGATAAAAAGCAGTAATAATGGATTTTAATTAGAGATGAAACCAAGCCATAAAGATTCACTTCTACTTTTGTTTCAGGTATGAATGCTCTCAAAATTTGATAAGATTGTGGATTCTTTTCTTATTTGTGGCCAATTTTACATAATTTTGCCCACTTAAGTTCTTTCTTTACAAGGCATTAATGTTTGCAATAGGGTTTTTGTTTGTTTGTTTTTTTTCCACATTGTCTCTGCAGACAGGGAGGTTGTAGTCAGGTGGGGGCTGGTGTCTTCTCTCAAGCAACCAGCACCAGAACAAGAGGACACAGTCTCAAGCTGCACCAGGGGAAGTTTAGGCTCAAGGTGAGGAGGATGTTCATCACTGAGAGAGTCACTTGCCATTAGAATGGTCTGCCCAGGGAGGTGGTGGAGTCACCATCCCTGGAGGTGTTCAGGAGGGGATTGGACATGGCACTTGGTGCCATGGTTTAGTCATGGGTTCTGTGGTGACAGGCTGGACTTGATATGATCTTTGAGGTCTCTTCCAACCTTGGTGATTCTGTGATTCTGTGTAATATCAAATACAGTTGTACATAACCCTTTTGTTGGAGAATATCAAACTTAGTCTCACTGAATTCTGATAAATTTCTCTGTCATTACACATTGACAACAATATTCCAAACAGATCATTTTTAGGCTAAACCTGGAAGAGATAAGGAGATAAAACTAGTTGTCCCAAAACAATTTCTCTCTCTTCTCACTTCTTTGCTCTGGCATAGATGCTAACTTGCTTCTGCTTGACCTTGGCTACGCTGCTTTTGTTATGACTGGTATTAATTTCTGTGCTTCTGTCTCATCTCCCTTTTGTACATGGGGGTAAGGGGGAGGCAGAGAGGGAGAAGCTAGTAGCTTCCCCCCGGTCTTTGACCAGGGGGAGTTCTTGTGCTGTTTATTAGTGCTGGGCCCCATCCTCTTTAACATCTTTATTGATGATCTGGAGATAAGGAGATAAAACTAGTTGTCCCAAAACAATTTCTCTCTCTTCTCACTTCTTTGCTCTGGCATAGATGCTAACTTGCTTCTGCTTGACCTTGGCTACGCTGCTTTTGTTATGACTGGTATTAATTTCTGTGCTTCTGTCTCATCTCCCTTTTGTACATGGGGGTAAGGGGGAGGCAGAGAGGGAGAAGCTAGTAGCTTCCCCCCGGTCTTTGACCAGGGGGGGTTCTTGTGCTGTTTATCAGTGCTGGGCCCCATCCTCTTTAACATCTTTATTGATGATCTGGATGAGGGCATTGAGTCTATCATCAGTAAATTTGCTGATGACACCAAGCTGGGGGCAGGTGTTGATCTGCTAGAGGGTAGAGAGGCTCTGCAGAGAGACCTCGACAGGCTGGACAGATGGGCAGAGTCCAACGGCATGAGATTTAACGCATCCAAGTGCCGGGTTCTGCACATTGGCCACAACAACCCCATGCAGTGCTACAGGCTGGGGTCAGAGTGGCTGGAGAGCAGCCAGGCAGAGAGGGACCTGGGGGTGCTGGTTGATGGTAGGATGAACATGAGCCTGCAGTGTGCCCAGGCAGCCAAGAGGGCCAATGGCATCCTGGCCTGCATTAAGAACAGTGTGGCCAGCAGGAGCAGGGAGGTCATTCTGCCCCTGTACACTGCACTGGTTAGGCCACACCTCGAGTACTGTGTCCAGTTCTGGGCCCCTCAGTTTAGGAAGGATGTTGACTTGCTGGAGCGAGTCCAGAGAAGGGCAACGAAGTTAGTGAGGAGCTTGGAACACAAGCCCTATGAGGAGAGACTGAGGGAGCTGGGGCTGCTTAGCCTGGAGAGGAGGAGACTCAGGGGTGACCTTATTGCTCTCTACAACTACCTGAAGGGGGGTTGTAAACAGGCAGAGGTTGGTCTCTTCTCCCAGGCAGCCAGCACCAGAACAAGAGGACACAGTCTCAGGCTGCGCCAGGGGAAGTTCAGGCTGGAGGTCAGGAGGAAGTTTTACACGGAGAGAGTGATTGCCCATTGGAATGGGCTGCCTGGGGAGGTGGTGGAGTCGCCGTCACTGGAGGTGTTCAGGAGGAGACTTGACAGGGTGCTTGGTTACATGGGTTAGTTGATTGGGTGGTGTTGGGTGATAGGTTGGACGCGATGATCTTGAAGGTCTCTTCCAACCTGGTTTATTCTATTCTATTCTATTCTATTCTATTCTATTCTATTCTATTCTATTCTATTCTATTCTATTCTATTCTATTCTATTCTATTCTATTCTATTCTATTAGTTGTAAATATTGTAAATACTGTATATTTTTTACATATTCATTGTATTCCATTGCAGACTGTAGTTTTGCTTGTAAATACAGCTTTCATTAGCTTCCAGCTGAGCTGATCTGGCAAATTCAATGTTGGGGGGGAGGGGAGGGGGCAAAATTTCAACCCACCACAACCTGATTGGTGTATCACACAATAAAGCTGTATCTTTCATACAATATACTCTGGACTAAAATAATTTCTTGTAACTTTATTAAGCAATATTCAGTCTCTACTATTTAAACCCAATTGTTTATTTTCACTGCTGAACAAAACCAGAGTTGAAACCTACTGTGGTTTCCTAGCAAAGGAAAAATTACTGAAATTATACGGGCTTCAAAGAAAAAGTGATTTTTCCTGGTTTTTGTTCATTTGTTTTTGTGTTTGATTGTGATTATTAACTGAATAACCCTTTTTTTAAAACAAAAACAAAAAACTACCCAGTGGATTTCAGGTATTGTGCTCAGTGTGCTGTGGTATCAAAGGCAGGCTGTTTTAATGGCCCCTTCTCAGCCTTCTGCTTGGGTCCAAGGAGCTCAACCCCAGTTGCTTCAGTTTTACACGTAGTGCATTTGACTTCTGCATGTTTACAGCATCCACCAGAAAAAGTATTGTTTATTCAGCTGCTGCAGCTGGGAAATGTATGGTGGAGACCCAGCAGACTGGGATCTGTCTGTCTGCTTTCACAATACGGTACTTGCTTTTCGATGCTGAAGCAGTGTTGTTGCTGTTGGCAACCACAGCCTGCTATTAACATGCAGACATTATGTTGCAGAAGTATTGAACACCAGATGAAAGTACTATTCAGTGGTAATTTGTAAGCAATACATGGCATGAGCACCACCAAGGAAGATTTTCTAGGAGAAAAGAAGGATTTAGATGCCAAAAATCATTCTAGAATTTGTCAGGGTTACATTCTCAGACATCAAACAACACATGCAGGAAAAAAAAGAGATCTTAATTAACATTATAGATAAAAATACTCTTTAGAAATTCAGAAAAGTCTTAAGTATCCACATTTCATTTTATGATTTAACTTTGGACTAATTAAACACCAATAAAAATATATCAAGCAACTACTATGAAATGTTCTTTAATAATTCTCCTGGTACAGATAGTCACATCATAACTGAATGTCAGCCCATCATTAGGGACCAGGGAGAAAGTAATTTCCGTAATAGAGAAATTAACTAAAATGTCAGAGAGCGTTGTTGTGATTTTTTAACTGATCATGTTGAAGTCACTGATTGTACAAAAGCAGCCTCGGTGGGATAGACAAAGGTTGATGCATTTTGCAGTAGCAAAACTGCCTTTTGATTTGGAGAAAGTAACTTTTAATCAGTGGTTAACAGACGGAAGTCTAAACCACTCACAAAATACGTGTTCAAAATTGTTTTGAATAATCATGAGAATGATAGAATGGCAGGATGGCGATGAGTCACTCACATGGCTTGTAGTAGTTTAGAATGGAATGGACTAGAATAGAATAGAATAGACCAGACCAGGTTGGAAAAGCCTTTCAAGATCGAGTCCGACCAATCACCCAACATCATCTAATCAACTAAACCATGGTACCAAGCACCCCATCAAGTCTCTTCCTGAACACCTCCAGTGATGGTGATTCTACCACCTCCCTGGGCAGCCCATTCCAATGACTAATCAATCTTTCTGTGAAGAACTGCTTCCTAACATCCAGCCTAAACCTCCCCTGGAACAGCTTCAGACTCTCTCTTCTTGTTCTGGTGCTGGTTGCCTGGCAGAAGAGACCAAAACCCACCTGCCTACAACTTTCCTTCAGGTAGTTGTAGACAGAAAGAAAGTCTCCTCTGAGCATCCTCTTCTCCAAGCTAAGCAACCCCAGCTCCCTCAGCCTCTCCTAATAGGGCTTGTGCTCCAAACTCCTCACCAGCTTTGTTGCCATTCTCTGGACATGTTCCAGCAGCTCAACATCTTTCCTAAACTGAGGGGCCCAGAACTGGGCATAGAAATATGTACAAAAGGACATAAGCAAGATGCTACAAAAGTGAATTTCCCATTTTTGTCTAACTTCCAAAGCTTTATCATTGTCATCTGAACTTAGACTCTCAGAATAGGTCATGTACCAGCTTTGTGATCGTCTCTGTCCTGGACTTACTCTTCAGCATGTTGCTGTTGGAAAAGCACAGACATGGTTCTCAGTAGTAGCCAAAAAAACGGTGTGTTAACAATACCCTTTCCAGGTGCCACTACAAAAGATGCTACAGGGAGAACTAACTCCATCTCAGCCAAACCTAACACAAAAGGAGACTTATGAGATTAAATACAGCATGGATTCACTAAGTTTTGGTGGAAAATGGGTCCTGATTTCAGCCTGCTGAATCAGCTGATGGGTATTCAATGTCATGCTGATGTCATGCCAGCTTTATAATGTAAGCGCTGTGTGGAGCAAGCAAGGATAATGAGACTTGGAGCTCAGGCTGTGACTTGTGAAGTTTCCTGTTACAGTTCTTGCTTGTTACAGTGGTCTGTCTTAATCCAGGACAAATGCTATAGTAATAGAATTAGATAACTCTCTCTGATAAACTATATTCTAAACCACACAATTGTATTAGGCTTCATCTATCTGGACTTCAACAAATAGAAACAGTACGAGATGGAAATTATCAGGCAATACAAAGAAAGCAAAGATCTAAATCAAAGTACTAAATCAAAACCAGCAGCTACCTGACTGCTACTTGACTGCTACCCATTCCACCTCCATGCCTGCAGAAAAGTGCCAACACCCAAGAGCCCAGAACCCAGAAGCAACAACCAGAACAGGAAGCCTGCCATGTTACAATCTGAACTTCAAGCCCAAATAATACTTTGCTCCAGCTAGCACGTTGATTTATTTGAAGCTGGCATGACTATAGCATGGTGGTGAATAACAGCAGCAGGTTCAATTCAATGCATGACAATATCCAAGAATAACTATAAAGAAAGTTAACTTTTTCACCTCACAGGCATATTCTGAGACATTTGTTCATATGACAGAACATGACCAAATTTGTAATTCTTAGTCAGTATACACAGAAAAATAGTTCTTACATAAAAGAATCACTTTTTTAGTTACTTCATGAAATATCTGCCTCACTCTTATTTGATGGAAAAGGCAAAAAAATGTTGGAATAGAATAGAATAGAATAGAATAGAATAGAATAGAATAGACCAGGTTGGAATAGACCAACCTATCATCCAACACTCTCTAATCAACTAAACCATGCCACCAAGCGCCTCATCCAGTCTCTTCCTAATTAGCTCAAGCTCAGAGCATTCCAAGTAGGAAACCAAGAAAGGGTGCTAGGATACCTGCATGGTTAAGTAAGGAACTGCTAAGCAAGCTCAAGTGGAAAAAGAGTTTACAGATCATGGAAGGAGAGGCTGGCCACTTGGGAAGAGTATAAGTCAGTTGTCAGAGGATGTAGGGAGGCAACTAGGAAAGCTAGGAAACCTCCTTGGAATTCTAACTTGCAAGGGAGTTCAAAGACAACAGAAAGGGCTTCTTCAAATACATTGCAGGAAAAACTAACACTAGAGGCAATGTAGGCCTACTGCTGAATGAGGTAGGTGCCTTGGGGACAGAGGATACAAAGAAGGCAGATTTACTAAATGCCTTCTTTGTCTCCATCTATACTGCTGAAGAATGTCTTCAGGAGCTGTAGACCCCTGAGGCCCCAGAGGAAGACACGAAAAAGGAGGAATTTTCCTTGGTTGAGAAGGACTGGGGTGATGTGGACTAGGTTAGAGAACACTTAAGTAATCTAACACCCAGGAAGGAACAACCCCATGTATCAATATAGTCTGGGGACTGACAGCAGTGAAGGGGAAGGGAACCTGGGAGTCCTAGTGGATGGAAGATTGACTATGAGCCAGCATGTGCTCTTGTGGCCAGGAGGACCAATGCCACTCTGGGGTGTATCAGAAGGGGTGTGGTTAGTAGGTTGAGAGAAGTTCTTCTCCTCTACTCTGCACTGGTGAGGCCACATCTGGAATACTTTGTCCAGTTCTGGGCTCCTCAGTTCAAGAAGGACAGGGAACGGCTTGAAAGAGTCCATCACAGAGCCACAAAACTGTTTAAGGGAGAGGAACATCTTCCTGATGAGGAAAGATTGAAGGAGTTGGGGAAATTTAGTTTGGAGAGGAGGAGACTAAGTGGTAACCTCCTTCATGTTTATAAATATGTAAAGGGTGAGTGCCAAGAGGATGGAGCTAGGCTCTTCTCAGTGATGCCCAATGACAGGACAAAAGGCAATGGGTGAAGGTTGAGGTAACCGGAAGTTCCGCGTAGACATGAGGAAAACTTTTTTCACTGTGAGGGTGACAGAACACTGGAACAAGCTTGCCAGTGTTGTTGTGGAGACTCCCTCACTGGAGATATTAAAAATCTGCCTGGATGCATTCCAGTGTGATCTGGTATAGGTGATCCTGCTCTGGCAGGGGGGTTGGACTGGATGATCTTTCAAGCCCACTTCCAACCCCTAACATTCTGTGAGTCTGTGAAAACATTGGTATTACAAGAACTCCATTTCACTGTCTCACTTTTCTCTTTGATCAGTACAAGAAATATCTAAATATTTCTAGAATTACATTAAATGACTGACTTTGCTGCTCTGACTCTGCTGCAAAACCCCTTGTACCAATGTGAAGAAATGTGAAAAAAATAAACTGTGAAAAATAGCGTCACGAGCTCTTCTTGCTGAACACAATTACTGCTCCTTGCAAGGGGATCCTGACAACAATTATTCTGTTTCAAAACAGCTTCAAAAGAGCAGTGGTGTTTTAATATAGCCTCAGACAATATCCAAAGTTTAAATGTTCTACCTTTAGAATATTTGTTTTTTCTAACTGTCTCTATCCTATTCCTTGGTAACACCAGAATTCAATATACTATGAATGGTTGCAGAGTATCAGTCTCATGTTTTCTCTGTTTCATAAAAGATTAAAACACTCTCAAAACTAGATGAAATGGAAACATATCTATAGGGTTAAAAAGGATATGCAGTTGGCAGCCAATAATACATTACATTAACTCAAGGATATTGTTTTAACTTCTATTTATGTGATTCATTGAGCATATGTGTTTGATTTGGTATGAAATTATATTGTATATAATTTATATGTAGACAGGTAGGGGTTGGTCTCTTCTCCCAGGCAACCAGCACCAGAACAAGAGGACACTGTCTCAAGCTGCACCAGGGGAGTTTTAGGCTGGATGTTAGGAAGAAATTCTTCATAGAGAGAGTGATTACCCATTGGAATGGGCTGCCTGGAGGTGATGGAATTGCCATCACTGGAGGTGATGGGGTGATGGGTTGCTTGGTGCCGTGGTTTAGTTGATTAGATAGTGTTGGATGATAGGTTGGACACAATGATCTCAAACGTCTCTTCCAACCTGGTCTATTCTATTCTATTCTATTCTATTCTATTCTATTCTATTCTATTCTATTCTATTCTATTCTATTCTATTCCATTCCATTCCATTCCATTCCATTCCATTCCATTCCATTCCATTCCATTCCACTCCACTCCACTCCATTCCATTCCATTCCATTCCATTCCATTCCATTCCATTCCATTCCATTCCATTCTACAAGGAAGTCTTAAGACCAGACTGGATGTGGCTCTGGGCAAGCTGATCTAGTGGACAGTGTCCCTACTTAAGGCAGGGGCGTTGGAATTGGATGAGCCTTATGGTCCCTTCCAACTCGGACAATTGCGTGATCCTGTGAATTTCTTGAGGGGTCTAACAGTAAATAAGAAAAGGAAGAGATGGAATACTCAGTACAGGCTATAATTAATCTCTAGTGTTCATTTTTTAGACTGCACTCATACATCCTTGAGTTTGTATATGTCATCTTGAAAAATCAGGTAGCATATAGCAAGCACTCAAAAAGTGATTGTTATATCATGAATCACTTTACACCGACAGACCATGGATGCATTTAGGCTCATAATTAGAAGAGTGCTTTCAACATTTAACTAGTAAGGCTCTGGAATCTGAAACTGCCTTCCAACAAGAATGTTAAGAGCCAGAAACCTAAGATTTCATCATTAATACAATCACAATAGCTACATGAGATTAAAAGGTAGCTATCTGCTGTAGTATAAAGGGAGGCACACACAACATGCTTTGGAACATATTTGTCATGTGATTTAATAGCAGTCACAGCAATATATCTTAATTTGATTCACAGTTCAGTTTCATTCCTTATATATACACTTACAAATATCTGATAAAAGATTAGGCTTTGTATTGAGTTTACAAGGCAAGGTTTCATGAGCAGAGCAGCTGCAGGATTTGCTTTGAGAACACGTCAGAAGCTGCTACTATGTCAGACAGAGACAATGTCAGCTGGCTCAAAGACAGACCTAGTACTGGCCAAAGCTGAGGCTATCAGTGATGGTGGCAGTATCTCCATGATAATATATTTGAAGGTGTTAGGGTCTCTGTGCGTGTGTGTGTAAACAGCAAACAAAAAATAACAACCAAGTGAACAACACCAACAAAAAGACAAACTATGGCTGTGCAGACATCAAAGTCAGTGAAGAAGGGAGAGGGGTTGTGCCAGGTGGTGGAGCAGAGTTTCTCCTGCAGCTTGTTATGAGGACCACAGTGAGGCAAGTTGCCCCCCTACAGCCCATTCAGTGTCTCACTGTAAGTTTACTACCGATCTCAAGTTCTGATTGTTCCAGAAAGTTCTGCCTAAATAAAATTCACTAAAGGGGATGTGATGTAAGCAAGACTGTGAACTTGTTTGGAAGCAAAACATTGTCCTTGTACCTCTTGTTGAGATACTGGAACGTTTCCAGAGAAGTGCAACAAAACTGGTGAGGGATTTGGAGCACAAGCCCTATACCAAGAGGCTGAGGGAGCTGGGGTTGTTTCGCCTGGAGAAGAGGAAGCTCAGGTGAAACCATATTGCCGTCTCCAACTACCTGAAGGGAGATTGTAGCCAGGTTGGTCTCTTCTTCGAGCACCAGCAACTAGCACCAGAACAAGAGGACACAGTCTCAAGCTGCACCAGGGAAGGTTCAGACTGGATGTTAGGAAGAAGTTCTTCATGGAAAGAGTGATTGGTCATTGGAATGGGCTGCCCAGGAAGGTGGTGGAGTCACCATCACTGGAGGTGTTTAGGAAGAGACTGGATGAGGTGCTTGGTGCCATGGTCTAGTTGATTAGATAGTATTGGGTCATAGATTGGACTTGATGATCTCTGAGGTCTTTTCCAACTTGGTTCATTCTATTCTATTCTATTCTATAATAAAAAAAATTCTAAAGCATTAGTTAGGGAAAGCCAAAATAAAGGCTAGTTCCATGTTGGAATCTGAGCAACATCGGAGGAAAACAATTTCCATGCAGGAATTCTATTTCTAAGTTTTTTAACAAAGTCTTTTAAGACAGTGAATATTGCTTTGATATTCTGACTTTTACTTGATAATTTATGCATAATGTGAAATTATTAACCTGTGAACAAACTTTTTACAGATGTTTTTTAAGTACATAACTTCAAACAATGGTAAGTTGTCACAAAAGGTTTTATAAAGAACAAAGAATAAAATGTACAGAGAAACACAATTCTATTTTTCCAGAGTAAAGGTGGAAAACATATTTCATCAAATGCTTAAGTCAATCCAAACCAAACTAAAATCTTTTAGTTTTGATTTTCTTTTGGAATATACCCTCCAAAATACTCCTTATGAGATGTTATGTGTCTGCTTCTTGTCATTTGTTGCTTATGAGCCAGTACCTGGTCTAAATCCCAGGAAAGATGAGTATCTTGCTGACTGTCTTACTATGTACTAACCTATTCTCTGTTACTCCCTCTTTTTTGTCGTCCTTCAATGAGAAGAGACAGAACAAATATTTTGTCAGCCATTTGATTCTCTGTCTGTAAATGAAAAAGCACAGTTGATTGTGCCATGGCAGGGGGGTTGGAACTAGATGATCCTTGTGGTCCCTTCCAACCCTGACTGATACTATGATACTATGATTGAATAGCCAGTCAGGCTAGCTAGTCAGTTTTCCTGAGTTTTCTGTCTGAAGACTTAAGCTGGATGTTTAGTATTTGGATGTAAGTCTGGATGCTTCCAATCAAGGCCTGGCAGAGAAGTTGCTCACGTTATTGGACACTATTTTATCAATTTGGAGATCATTTGGGATCGTGTCGCTCAAGTTTATGCACAGTGTTTGTGTCTGTTCAGTCATATTTTACCACTTTGGGCTTGGGAAGAAGCTTAGTAAATTTTGTGTCACAGCTGAAATCCCATTCTCCAGTTACTTCAGAGATGTGGGTAAGAGTTTATCCAATTCTCTGTGTTTGAGTGGGCTCTTCTCTCCATTTTCTCTGTCTTAGCAGTTAGAGTTTTGTATGCATGTCCTCATTTTTATTCTCCTCATTTTGGTCTGTTTATCAGAACTCTTAGCATAGCCTCATTCCAGTTTTCACAAGAGATGGTATTCATTTCTACTTTTCTTCCTGAATTTTTGCTTTATGGATGAAGAAGGAGACTTGATGGGGTGCTTGGTGCCATGGGTTAGCTGTTTGGGTGGGTTGGATTGGTTGATGGGTTGGACACGATGATCTTGAAGGTCTCTTCCAACCTGGTTTGGTTTATTCTAATAAAGGTTTATTCTAATAAAGAAAATCAGCTGTTTCTTTTAATTTAATTATTAAGGCTTCATACTGGAATTTGGGCTTTTTGCACTTCACTTTCTCCAGGGAGGTGGTTGAGGACCCTTCCCTGGAGATATTCAAAGTAAGGCTTGACAAGACCCTGGGCAACCTAGTCTAGTTGAGGATGTTCCTGTTGTGACTGCAGGAAGGTCAGAGTAGATGGCCTTTTGAGGTCCCTTCCAGCCCAGCCCATTCTGTGATTCGATGATTCATTCCTCTGCTTATTGATCTCATTTCACCTTTAGGAACTCTAGATTCTAAGTCAAATAATTTTCCACCTTTGGCTACTTATTTGTCAATTTAACTTTCTAAAATTCTTTGCATCTTTTGGATGATTCATTATAAATTTTACAGAGATCATAAAAGTTATGAAATTGCCAAAATTCACAGAAAGGAGATCGCTCCAGAAGAGAGGAATGAAGTTGTTTAACCTTATTGCTGTCTACAACTACCTGAAGGGGGGTTGTAGACAAGCAGAGGTTGGTCTCTTCTCCCAGGCAGCCAGTACCAGAACAAGAGGACACAGTCTCAGGCTGCACCAGGGGAGGTTCAGGCTGGAGGTCAGGAGGAAGTTTTACACAGAGAGTGACGGCCCATTGGAATGGGCTGCCCGGGGAGGTGGTGGAGTCGCCATCGCTGGAGCTGTTCAGGAGGAGACTTGACAGGGTGCTTGGTTGCATAGTTTAGTTGGTTGGGTGGTGTTGGATGATAGGTTGGACTCGATGATCTTGAAGGTCTCTTCCAACCTGGTCTATTCTATTCTATTCTATTCTATTCTATTCTATTCTATTCTATTCTATTCTATTCTATTCTATTCTAGTAAGGTCAGAATAAACCCAGAATTTTATTTCTTTTCATTTCTAACTACTTACCATAAATATATACAGGTAACTGGTTTTAAATCAAAAACACAAATCAAAGCTTTCCTACTGATACTTCTACTTCTGTGGTTCACGTCTATTGTCCAGCCTCATGTTTGAAGTGGTTACTCAGAAAATTGATATGAAGCAGTGCTCTTTAAATAATTTCTTTGTCAGAGTTAAAAAGTGCTAGATAATTTTGGACACTTTTTATTTAGAAACAGTCCAAGTTTTTCTATGAATCCTTGTTTTCAATCTTGACACCTTGGCGAAATATTTTCTTTGCTTTCCAGAGTGTGTCCATTGTCAAATATTTATTCCTTGTTTTAATTAAAACTAGTGAGTCTTGATTGCTGGCTTATGTGTGTGTGTTTATGCACCACACTATGCCTTCTCTACTTTGACAAACCAAGACTGAAATAATGCAATTTCTCATTGCTTTAAGTATCTGGTGGGGAGCCAGTGTAGCTATCATATCCAGGCCATAAATTGCAACTTCTTCTCAGAATTTAATAATGTTGCACACATCTTTACATAAGAGACCTGCACCTGAAATGACCATATGTTCCAGCAATTTAATATCTCCCTGAGCAACAATGGCAGTCAATGAAAATATGCTTTGGGCCATATGCAACTGAACTGAGTCCTTGGTCTGTCAGTGGTATCTATTCTGGCTTGGGATTGTACCGTCTCAAGTCTCCAATGTGTCACATTTGTTCACATTCATCCTGAGTGGATTTGGTGCTTATTCCTTTTCAGAGGTGAGTTTTGCCCACCCACTTCTCCAGGTATTCACCACCTAGCTACAATTGTTAAGGTACTTTGTATTACTTTCATCTTTCCATCTGAACAGCATTGTCACTCCCAGTTGTATTTGTGGTCATACCATAAATTCCAAAACAAAGCAGAAAATTCAAATAAAGCCAGATTCTTTCAGAAACATTGTTCAGAGTAGTATGTGACCACACATTCTATATCCTGCTTTCTGTTTCTTCTGTACTGGAGAACAAATGGCCCTGAAATGTTCTGTGTTCTCCTTTAGTGATGTTCTCATTAGAGTGGGCTTGATGCCTCAATTTTAAACCCCTTTTTAGCTGCAACCTGAATAAATAACAAAGATATAGACTTAAAAATTGTCCAAAACTGCAGATTCTAGAGAGACTATTACAGTTATGAGCAAATGAAGAATTACAGAATCATAGAATCAACAAGATTGGAAAAGAACTCAAATATCATCAAGTCCAACCTGTCACCCAAGACCTCATGACTACTAAACCATGGCTTCAAGTGCCGTATCCAATCCCCTCCACCACCCCGCTGGGCAGCCCATTCCAATGGCTAACAACTCTCTCAGTGAAGAACTTTCTCCTCACCTTGAGCCTAAACTTCCACTGGTGCAGCTTAAGACTGTGTCCTCTCATTCTGGTGCTGGTTGCCTGGGAGAAGAGACCAACCCCCTCCTGGCTACAACCTCTCTTCAGATAGTGGTAGACAGCAATAAGGTCACCTCTGAGCCTCCTCTTCTCCAGGCTAAACAATCCCATCTCCCTCAGCCTCTTCTCATTGGGATTGTGCTTGAGGCCCCTCACTAGCTTTGTTGCCCTTCTTTGGACATGTTCAAGTGTCTCAATGTCCTTCTTAAATACAACTATACAACAATTCAGAACTTATGCCCTCAAAATTTTTGTTTATAATCCTCAGACTGCCTTTTTTTCATATAGTTTGAACTGCATCTCTGAAAAAATATCTCAGTGTCTTTGTGACAGAATTAGTGAATCTTGGGATATTTGGTTTCTGTGCAGATAAAAAACAGTTTGGTTTAAGATGTGGAAGAACCTGGGGGCAAGACCTGCAGTCATATTTTTCCAATTTGCAGTATTTTTGTGTTGAGATGTTTCTTTCTTCTATATGAACAGGAATTATCCTAAAGAATATAGGTATTTTTAATAAAAATACTTCCTTTTAACTAATTCTTTCAGGGATCCAGGACTGATTTTGGAACAAATTTTTTTACTAGATCTAATTATTACCTTAGTAAGAGGACATAACACAGAGTGGGAAATGAAATTACAAAATTAACATTAAGATAGATAATTAAAAGAGAAAGCTCTAACAATGTTTTCAGAAGCTGCATAAGATTAGTAGACTGTATACCTGCCAGAGAAGATTTATGTGCAAATATAATCAGTAAATGTGCACACATACAAGGTCTTGTGCTGCACACCATAAATACACCTAGTCACTATTATTTCAAGAAAAGAAAGAAAGGAAGAAAGGAAGAAAGAAAGAAGAAAGAGAAAGAGAGAGAGAAAGAGAGAAGGAAGGAAAGAAAAAGGAAGGAAAGAAAAAGGAAGGAAAGAAAAAGGAAGGAAAGAAAAAGGAAGGAAAGAAAAAGGAAGGAAAGAAAAAGGAAGGAAAGAAAAAGGAAGGAAAGAAAAAGGAAGGAAAGAAAAAGGAAGGAAAGAAAAAGGAAGGAAAGAAAAAGGAAGGAAAGAAAAAGGAAGGAAAGAAAAAGGAAGGAAAGAAAAAGGAAGGAAAGAAAAAGGAAGGAAAGAAAAAGGAAGGAAAGAAAAAGGAAGGAAAGAAAAAGGAAGGAAAGAAAAAGGAAGGAAAGAAAAAGGAAGGAAAGAAAAAGGAAGGAAGGAAGGAAGGAAGGAAGGAAGGAAGGAAGGAAGGAAGGAAGGAAGGAAGGAAGGAAGGAAGGAAGGAAGGAAGGAAGGAAGGAAGGAAGGAAGGAAGGAAGGAAGGAAGGAAGGAAGGAAGGAAGGAAGGAAGGAAGGAAGGAAGGAAGGAAGGAAATAAATTCATATGTAAAAGTAATTTTGGTTCTGAATTGCAATGGCTGTGCTTCATTAAAATGCTCTTTCTTATATATATATATTGGTTGGATGTAAAGAAGTTGTTCTTTACAATGAGAGTGGTGATATACTCGAATAGGTTACCCAGGAATGTGGTTGAGGCCCTGCCCCTGCAGACATTCAAGATCAGACTTGATGTGACCCTGGGCAGCGTGATCTAATTGGAGGTGTCCCAGATCACTGCAGCGGGGTTGGACAAAATGCATCTGAGTGTCCTTTCCAACCTAATGCAATCTGTGAATCTGTTAATGACTAAACCAAATAAGCATACATGCAAAACCCACTCAGTGCTTCAGTTAAACCTAAATATATCCTGACCCCAATGAACTTACGGAAAGTGTCGTGGGACTTAAATGACAAGTGAATTATAAGCAGAAAAATGTGGTTTGCACTTTAGTTAGAATTGCAGAGTGGCATGACATGAGGACTGGACTTATGTGCACATGCAGTACACTACAGTAATTTATTCTCTAAACAGTTCAGAAACTCCCTAGCCACTCATCTACACAGAAGACATAACAAAATTGAGAGAGTAGCCTTGGATAAAGGACCTGAAACAAGTTATTTTCACTGAATCTTCACAATATTTGTCTGTTTTAATATAAATATTTGACTGTTTTAAGAACCTTCTGGGTGGGAATTTTAGACGTTTCTATTAATGTCAAGTTTCACATCTGTATGCTTGTATTTGTGAACTAACAACCTAGGCAAAACATCCGAAAGGCTTACCTAGGTAATTCTTGTCTATTCTATTCCATTCCATTCCATTCCATTCCATTCTATTTTATATAATCCCATTAGTTTGAGAATGAGGATACAAGTCAGTTGCATAAATCAGCCTCTCTTTTTCCCCCCACTACTTCTCTCTGAGACCTCTGCTTTTGCATTGCTCCCTTATCTCTTTCCTGACCTTCTGCTGGCATATATTGTGTCTGTGAGGTAGTGGGGAAGGGAAAGAGGGGTAGAGGGAGAGGGAAGGTTGCAAGCAGCCCCCTGGACTGTCCAGAGGGGTCTGGGAACAATTTAAGGGGGTCCTTGTATTTCTTAATTGCAAATACATGTGTATATATGCTTTGTACATATCTATTGCATTTTATGTTTCTAAATTTTGCTTGCTTTGTAAATATAGCTTCATTCTGCTTCCAAACCATCTGAGCTAGTCTGATGATTTAGTTTGGGGGTAATTCTCCAATTTTTTGATGAGTAGTTTCAACCCATCACAGAAACCATAAACAAACAGCAGAACACAGTTTTTGGGTCTGCTTTGCTGTTGATTCACAAGGATGAATCAGGGCCATGAGGATGATCAGAGGGCTGGAGCACCTCTCCTATCAGGACAGACTGAAGGAGTTGGGGCTGTTCAGTCTGGAGAAGAGAAGGCTTCGAGGTGACCTCATTGTGGCCTTCCAGTATCTGAAGGGGGCCTACAGGAAGACTGGGGAGGGACTTCTCAGGATCTCAGGTAGTGATAGGACTAGGGGGAATGGAATGAAGCTGGAGGTGGGGAGACTGAGGCTGGACGTGAGGAGGAAATTCTTCACCATGAGAGTGGCGAAGCCCTGGAATGGGTTGTCCAGGGAGGTGGTTGAGGCCCTGTCCCTGGAGGTGTTTAAGACCAGGCTCATCTAGTGTGGGGTGTCCCTGCCCATGGTAGGGCGATTGGAACTAGATGATCCTTATAGTCCCTTCCAACACTGACTGATTCTATGATTCTTGGTAGAATTACTACAGTTAAAGGCAGCTGTATTGATTACATATTTTTTTCAATCATTAGTAAATAAAAATTAAAATGCCTACAGAAGAAACCTAAAAAGTTAACATTACTGTTTCAACTAATACAACAAAACTGAAAAAAACAGGATTGACAATATCCAACTGAATTGCTTTAAAATTTCAAGTGTGTGACTAATAGTATAAGCTATGAAGACAAATGCTATTTACTCATAGGTTGTAATACATTGAAAATAAATGTTCTGGTGATAAAGTCCTGAAAGATCTGTAAGCCCACTGC
Organism: Melanerpes formicivorus; assembly: GCF_026170545.1. Lineage (NCBI taxonomy): Eukaryota > Metazoa > Chordata > Aves > Piciformes > Picidae > Melanerpes > Melanerpes formicivorus. The sequence goes on along the minus strand of NW_027145477.1, from coordinate 1,606 downwards.
TAGTTAGAGAAGGCAATCTGTTTAATAAAGACATCTTTAAAATTCTTACTTTGCATGAGATAAAGAGTTTTATATATATATGCCTGATAGGGTGATAATGAACCACTCTCTATTCCAGGAGAATAATTTAAAAGCATCTTTGGCTAAATAACTTCAAGTCAAAAAGCACCAAATAATTTTTACCATATCCTTAATTCAGGAGAGGGCTGAGAAGATTTTAAGGTATTAATATTTGAATATGAGAGAAATACTAGCAGCATGTTAGTGCTGTTCTAGTGTTTAGAAAGAGGAAGCGGAATCATCAATAAGAGTAAGCTGGTTAGTATGACAAAAGTATCAAGCAAGTAATAGAAAAAATAATCTGAGATGGAGTTTACATTTTTATTTGTACTAAAGATAATGAGTCTGACAATGTATTTTTATGGAAAATGCAATTGCTCTGATTCAAATACTAAGATGTTCATGAAGAATATTTCATGTTATTGTATGATAAAAAAATCCTATACTCTATGATAAAATACATTAATTCCATCTTATACATGCTAAAAAGATTTAAAGCTAGTTAAGTCTTCAATATCCTGCATTGTATCTTCACATACTTCAACTAGGCACGCTCAATAAAATCAAAGGATGATTTAGCCAAACAAATATCTGACTTAGTCTGAGAGGTTCTGTTCTCTCTCCTTCAGATACAGAGGATCCTGGATGATAAAACCTACATTTTTACTTAATGAGCAATGCAGTCCAAAGTGAGTGCATTTGTGTAGTGAAAGCATTGTATCTGAGGACTTCTTGTACACTCTGTATATGCTTTTGGGGAAAGGATTGCTTTTTAAAATGTTTTATTTTCTCCATGTTTAGAAAATTGTGGACAGAAAGCACTTTTAGTTGAAGAAAGATGAGACATGGCAGAGACTTGTGGTTCACAGAGGACAAAAGAATTTTTTTAATCAGTAACACAAAGAACAAATCAGTAATGGAAGTGATGACTGTCCAAAACTCAGAACTTCAAATCAAGACTAGAAACTTTGCAAGGTATGACTTATACTTTGATATTGAAATATGGGTCAAAAAAAAAAAAAACCTGTCTAGGTAGAATGTAATTGTCAAACTATGCTGGAGAGCAAGCAATACATCTTGATCTTGTGGTGGTTTGAGCCTTAACTGGGACTTAAGAGCTCAGATGGGGGCCAGGCTGAGAAACCCTCCTCTGCGGCCCACCCACCCCCCCACCCACCCCCCCCCCCCTTCCCAATAGAGAGGAAAAGAAAGGAAAGGAGCAAATCCACCAAGAAATAATTTGGATTCAGCTTGGAAGTAGAGAGGTAAAGAATTTTCTTTAAACAGTATATATATATAACAGGTTTCACAAGGGTAAGGAACAAGGATGGATGGGGAAAAAGAAATATGAAATACAAAACCAGTCCTTTGCTAAGACATAGGTGTAGTAGGGAGGACCACATGGCAGAGAAGCAGGGAAACCAGCAGCATTCCTCGTCCAGGCTAAGGCAGGGGCCAAGAGAGCTAATGGCTGCAGTGCCCTCCTTTTTATAGACCTGCTGTACAGGGAGGGGGAGTGGAACAGACTAACTTAGTTTCCCAGGGG
>NW_027145476.1:0-18917 GCF_026170545.1 Melanerpes formicivorus | reverse complement strand
CTGCTCCAACCTGCTGTAAAATGCTTGATTTCGAGAGTGAGCGAAACTAATGAAAACATTGTTGGGGTAAAACCTAAAGGGAAAGACCTAGCACCAAATCCAATTTGCCATCTGATCTAACTTCTGGAGGCAGTCAAAATGAGCCTTAGAATTCTTCCCTACCTTATTCCTGTGCTGAGATACAGGCTGCTCCAACCTGCTGTAAAATGCTTGATTTCGAGAGTGAGCGAAACTAATGAAAACATTGTTGGGGTAAAACCTAAAGGGAAAGACCTAGCACCAAATCCAATTTGCCATCTGATCTAACTTCTGGAGGCAGTCAAAATGAGCCTTAGAATTCTTCCCTACCTTATTCCTGTGCTGATGATACAGGCTGCTCCAACCTGCTGTAAAATGCTTGATTTCGAGAGTGAGCGAAACTAATGAAAACATTGTTGGGGTAAAACCTAAAGGGAAAGACCTAGCACCAAATCCAATTTGCCATCTGATCTAACTTCTGGAGGCAGTCAAAATGAGCCTTAGAATTCTTCCCTACCTTATTCCTGTGCTGAGATACAGGCTGCTCCAACCTGCTGTAAAATGCTTGATTTCGAGAGTGAGCGAAACTAATGAAAACATTGTTGGGGTAAAACCTAAAGGGAAAGACCTAGCACCAAATCCAATTTGCCATCTGATCTAACTTCTGGAGGCAGTCAAAATGAGCCTTAGAATTCTTCCCTACCTTATTCCTGTGCTGAGATACAGGCTGCTCCAACCTGCTGTAAAATGCTTGATTTCGAGAGTGAGCGAAACTAATGAAAACATTGTTGGGGTAAAACCTAAAGGGAAAGACCTAGCACCAAATCCAATTTGCCATCTGATCTAACTTCTGGAGGCAGTCAAAATGAGCCTTAGAATTCTTCCCTACCTTATTCCTGTGCTGAGATACAGGCTGCTCCAACCTGCTGTAAAATGCTTGATTTCGAGAGTGAGCGAAACTAATGAAAACATTGTTGGGGTAAAACCTAAAGGGAAAGACCTAGCACCAAATCCAATTTGCCATCTGATCTAACTTCTGGAGGCAGTCAAAATGAGCCTTAGAATTCTTCCCTACCTTATTCCTGTGCTGAGATACAGGCTGCTCCAACCTGCTGTAAAATGCTTGATTTCGAGAGTGAGCGAAACTAATGAAAACATTGTTGGGGTAAAACCTAAAGGGAAAGACCTAGCACCAAATCCAATTTGCCATCTGATCTAACTTCTGGAGGCAGTCAAAATGAGCCTTAGAATTCTTCCCTACCTTATTCCTGTGCTGAGATACAGGCTGCTCCAACCTGCTGTAAAATGCTTGATTTCGAGAGTGAGCGAAACTAATGAAAACATTGTTGGGGTAAAACCTAAAGGGAAAGACCTAGCACCAAATCCAATTTGCCATCTGATCTAACTTCTGGAGGCAGTCAAAATGAGCCTTAGAATTCTTCCCTACCTTATTCCTGTGCTGAGATACAGGCTGCTCCAACCTGCTGTAAAATGCTTGATTTCGAGAGTGAGCGAAACTAATGAAAACATTGTTGGGGTAAAACCTAAAGGGAAAGACCTAGCACCAAATCCAATTTGCCATCTGATCTAACTTCTGGAGGCAGTCAAAATGAGCCTTAGAATTCTTCCCTACCTTATTCCTGTGCTGAGATACAGGCTGCTCCAACCTGCTGTAAAATGCTTGATTTCGAGAGTGAGCGAAACTAATGAAAACATTGTTGGGGTAAAACCTAAAGGGAAAGACCTAGCACCAAATCCAATTTGCCATCTGATCTAACTTCTGGAGGCAGTCAAAATGAGCCTTAGAATTCTTCCCTACCTTATTCCTGTGCTGAGATACAGGCTGCTCCAACCTGCTGTAAAATGCTTGATTTCGAGAGTGAGCGAAACTAATGAAAACATTGTTGGGGTAAAACCTAAAGGGAAAGACCTAGCACTAAATCCAATTTGCCATCTGATCTAACTTCTGGAGGCAGTCAAAATGAGCCTTAGAATTCTTCCCTACCTTATTCCTGTGCTGAGATACAGGCTGCTCCAACCTGCTGTAAAATGCTTGATTTCGAGAGTGAGCGAAACTAATGAAAACATTGTTGGGGTAAAACCTAAAGGGAAAGACCTAGCACCAAATCCAATTTGCCATCTGATCTAACTTCTGGAGGCAGTCAAAATGAGCCTTAGAATTCTTCCCTACCTTATTCCTGTGCTGAGATACAGGCTGCTCCAACCTGCTGTAAAATGCTTGATTTCGAGAGTGAGCGAAACTAATGAAAACATTGTTGGGGTAAAACCTAAAGGGAAAGACCTAGCACCAAATCCAATTTGCCATCTGATCTAACTTCTGGAGGCAGTCAAAATGAGCCTTAGAATTCTTCCCTACCTTATTCCTGTGCTGAGATACAGGCTGCTCCAACCTGCTGTAAAATGCTTGATTTCGAGAGTGAGCGAAACTAATGAAAACATTGTTGGGGTAAAACCTAAAGGGAAAGACCTAGCACCAAATCCAATTTGCCATCTGATCTAACTTCTGGAGGCAGTCAAAATGAGCCTTAGAATTCTTCCCTACCTTATTCCTGTGCTGAGATACAGGCTGCTCCAACCTGCTGTAAAATGCTTGATTTCGAGAGTGAGCGAAACTAATGAAAACATTGTTGGGGTAAAACCTAAAGGGAAAGACCTAGCACCAAATCCAATTTGCCATCTGATCTAACTTCTGGAGGCAGTCAAAATGAGCCTTAGAATTCTTCCCTACCTTATTCCTGTGCTGAGATACAGGCTGCTCCAACCTGCTGTAAAATGCTTGATTTCGAGAGTGAGCGAAACTAATGAAAACATTGTTGGGGTAAAACCTAAAGGGAAAGACCTAGCACCAAATCCAATTTGCCATCTGATCTAACTTCTGGAGGCAGTCAAAATGAGCCTTAGAATTCTTCCCTACCTTATTCCTGTGCTGAGATACAGGCTGCTCCAACCTGCTGTAAAATGCTTGATTTCGAGAGTGAGCGAAACTAATGAAAACATTGTTGGGGTAAAACCTAAAGGGAAAGACCTAGCACCAAATCCAATTTGCCATCTGATCTAACTTCTGGAGGCAGTCAAAATGAGCCTTAGAATTCTTCCCTACCTTATTCCTGTGCTGAGATACAGGCTGCTCCAACCTGCTGTAAAATGCTTGATTTCGAGAGTGAGCGAAACTAATGAAAACATTGTTGGGGTAAAACCTAAAGGGAAAGACCTAGCACCAAATCCAATTTGCCATCTGATCTAACTTCTGGAGGCAGTCAAAATGAGCCTTAGAATTCTTCCCTACCTTATTCCTGTGCTGAGATACAGGCTGCTCCAACCTGCTGTAAAATGCTTGATTTCGAGAGTGAGCGAAACTAATGAAAACATTGTTGGGGTAAAACCTAAAGGGAAAGACCTAGCACCAAATCCAATTTGCCATCTGATCTAACTTCTGGAGGCAGTCAAAATGAGCCTTAGAATTCTTCCCTACCTTATTCCTGTGCTGAGATACAGGCTGCTCCAACCTGCTGTAAAATGCTTGATTTCGAGAGTGAGCGAAACTAATGAAAACATTGTTGGGGTAAAACCTAAAGGGAAAGACCTAGCACCAAATCCAATTTGCCATCTGATCTAACTTCTGGAGGCAGTCAAAATGAGCCTTAGAATTCTTCCCTACCTTATTCCTGTGCTGAGATACAGGCTGCTCCAACCTGCTGTAAAATGCTTGATTTCGAGAGTGAGCGAAACTAATGAAAACATTGTTGGGGTAAAACCTAAAGGGAAAGACCTAGCACCAAATCCAATTTGCCATCTGATCTAACTTCTGGAGGCAGTCAAAATGAGCCTTAGAATTCTTCCCTACCTTATTCCTGTGCTGAGATACAGGCTGCTCCAACCTGCTGTAAAATGCTTGATTTCGAGAGTGAGCGAAACTAATGAAAACATTGTTGGGGTAAAACCTAAAGGGAAAGACCTAGCACCAAATCCAATTTGCCATCTGATCTAACTTCTGGAGGCAGTCAAAATGAGCCTTAGAATTCTTCCCTACCTTATTCCTGTGCTGAGATACAGGCTGCTCCAACCTGCTGTAAAATGCTTGATTTCGAGAGTGAGCGAAACTAATGAAAACATTGTTGGGGTAAAACCTAAAGGGAAAGACCTAGCACCAAATCCAATTTGCCATCTGATCTAACTTCTGGAGGCAGTCAAAATGAGCCTTAGAATTCTTCCCTACCTTATTCCTGTGCTGAGATACAGGCTGCTCCAACCTGCTGTAAAATGCTTGATTTCGAGAGTGAGCGAAACTAATGAAAACATTGTTGGGGTAAAACCTAAAGGGAAAGACCTAGCACCAAATCCAATTTGCCATCTGATCTAACTTCTGGAGGCAGTCAAAATGAGCCTTAGAATTCTTCCCTACCTTATTCCTGTGCTGAGATACAGGCTGCTCCAACCTGCTGTAAAATGCTTGATTTCGAGAGTGAGCGAAACTAATGAAAACATTGTTGGGGTAAAACCTAAAGGGAAAGACCTAGCACCAAATCCAATTTGCCATCTGATCTAACTTCTGGAGGCAGTCAAAATGAGCCTTAGAATTCTTCCCTACCTTATTCCTGTGCTGAGATACAGGCTGCTCCAACCTGCTGTAAAATGCTTGATTTCGAGAGTGAGCGAAACTAATGAAAACATTGTTGGGGTAAAACCTAAAGGGAAAGACCTAGCACCAAATCCAATTTGCCATCTGATCTAACTTCTGGAGGCAGTCAAAATGAGCCTTAGAATTCTTCCCTACCTTATTCCTGTGCTGAGATACAGGCTGCTCCAACCTGCTGTAAAATGCTTGATTTCGAGAGTGAGCGAAACTAATGAAAACATTGTTGGGGTAAAACCTAAAGGGAAAGACCTAGCACCAAATCCAATTTGCCATCTGATCTAACTTCTGGAGGCAGTCAAAATGAGCCTTAGAATTCTTCCCTACCTTATTCCTGTGCTGAGATACAGGCTGCTCCAACCTGCTGTAAAATGCTTGATTTCGAGAGTGAGCGAAACTAATGAAAACATTGTTGGGGTAAAACCTAAAGGGAAAGACCTAGCACCAAATCCAATTTGCCATCTGATCTAACTTCTGGAGGCAGTCAAAATGAGCCTTAGAATTCTTCCCTACCTTATTCCTGTGCTGAGATACAGGCTGCTCCAACCTGCTGTAAAATGCTTGATTTCGAGAGTGAGCGAAACTAATGAAAACATTGTTGGGGTAAAACCTAAAGGGAAAGACCTAGCACCAAATCCAATTTGCCATCTGATCTAACTTCTGGAGGCAGTCAAAATGAGCCTTAGAATTCTTCCCTACCTTATTCCTGTGCTGAGATACAGGCTGCTCCAACCTGCTGTAAAATGCTTGATTTCGAGAGTGAGCGAAACTAATGAAAACATTGTTGGGGTAAAACCTAAAGGGAAAGACCTAGCACCAAATCCAATTTGCCATCTGATCTAACTTCTGGAGGCAGTCAAAATGAGCCTTAGAATTCTTCCCTACCTTATTCCTGTGCTGAGATACAGGCTGCTCCAACCTGCTGTAAAATGCTTGATTTCGAGAGTGAGCGAAACTAATGAAAACATTGTTGGGGTAAAACCTAAAGGGAAAGACCTAGCACCAAATCCAATTTGCCATCTGATCTAACTTCTGGAGGCAGTCAAAATGAGCCTTAGAATTCTTCCCTACCTTATTCCTGTGCTGAGATACAGGCTGCTCCAACCTGCTGTAAAATGCTTGATTTCGAGAGTGAGCGAAACTAATGAAAACATTGTTGGGGTAAAACCTAAAGGGAAAGACCTAGCACCAAATCCAATTTGCCATCTGATCTAACTTCTGGAGGCAGTCAAAATGAGCCTTAGAATTCTTCCCTACCTTATTCCTGTGCTGAGATACAGGCTGCTCCAACCTGCTGTAAAATGCTTGATTTCGAGAGTGAGCGAAACTAATGAAAACATTGTTGGGGTAAAACCTAAAGGGAAAGACCTAGCACCAAATCCAATTTGCCATCTGATCTAACTTCTGGAGGCAGTCAAAATGAGCCTTAGAATTCTTCCCTACCTTATTCCTGTGCTGAGATACAGGCTGCTCCAACCTGCTGTAAAATGCTTGATTTCGAGAGTGAGCGAAACTAATGAAAACATTGTTGGGGTAAAACCTAAAGGGAAAGACCTAGCACCAAATCCAATTTGCCATCTGATCTAACTTCTGGAGGCAGTCAAAATGAGCCTTAGAATTCTTCCCTACCTTATTCCTGTGCTGAGATACAGGCTGCTCCAACCTGCTGTAAAATGCTTGATTTCGAGAGTGAGCGAAACTAATGAAAACATTGTTGGGGTAAAACCTAAAGGGAAAGACCTAGCACCAAATCCAATTTGCCATCTGATCTAACTTCTGGAGGCAGTCAAAATGAGCCTTAGAATTCTTCCCTACCTTATTCCTGTGCTGAGATACAGGCTGCTCCAACCTGCTGTAAAATGCTTGATTTCGAGAGTGAGCGAAACTAATGAAAACATTGTTGGGGTAAAACCTAAAGGGAAAGACCTAGCACCAAATCCAATTTGCCATCTGATCTAACTTCTGGAGGCAGTCAAAATGAGCCTTAGAATTCTTCCCTACCTTATTCCTGTGCTGAGATACAGGCTGCTCCAACCTGCTGTAAAATGCTTGATTTCGAGAGTGAGCGAAACTAATGAAAACATTGTTGGGGTAAAACCTAAAGGGAAAGACCTAGCACCAAATCCAATTTGCCATCTGATCTAACTTCTGGAGGCAGTCAAAATGAGCCTTAGAATTCTTCCCTACCTTATTCCTGTGCTGAGATACAGGCTGCTCCAACCTGCTGTAAAATGCTTGATTTCGAGAGTGAGCGAAACTAATGAAAACATTGTTGGGGTAAAACCTAAAGGGAAAGACCTAGCACCAAATCCAATTTGCCATCTGATCTAACTTCTGGAGGCAGTCAAAATGAGCCTTAGAATTCTTCCCTACCTTATTCCTGTGCTGAGATACAGGCTGCTCCAACCTGCTGTAAAATGCTTGATTTCGAGAGTGAGCGAAACTAATGAAAACATTGTTGGGGTAAAACCTAAAGGGAAAGACCTAGCACCAAATCCAATTTGCCATCTGATCTAACTTCTGGAGGCAGTCAAAATGAGCCTTAGAATTCTTCCCTACCTTATTCCTGTGCTGAGATACAGGCTGCTCCAACCTGCTGTAAAATGCTTGATTTCGAGAGTGAGCGAAACTAATGAAAACATTGTTGGGGTAAAACCTAAAGGGAAAGACCTAGCACCAAATCCAATTTGCCATCTGATCTAACTTCTGGAGGCAGTCAAAATGAGCCTTAGAATTCTTCCCTACCTTATTCCTGTGCTGAGATACAGGCTGCTCCAACCTGCTGTAAAATGCTTGATTTCGAGAGTGAGCGAAACTAATGAAAACATTGTTGGGGTAAAACCTAAAGGGAAAGACCTAGCACCAAATCCAATTTGCCATCTGATCTAACTTCTGGAGGCAGTCAAAATGAGCCTTAGAATTCTTCCCTACCTTATTCCTGTGCTGAGATACAGGCTGCTCCAACCTGCTGTAAAATGCTTGATTTCGAGAGTGAGCGAAACTAATGAAAACATTGTTGGGGTAAAACCTAAAGGGAAAGACCTAGCACCAAATCCAATTTGCCATCTGATCTAACTTCTGGAGGCAGTCAAAATGAGCCTTAGAATTCTTCCCTACCTTATTCCTGTGCTGAGATACAGGCTGCTCCAACCTGCTGTAAAATGCTTGATTTCGAGAGTGAGCGAAACTAATGAAAACATTGTTGGGGTAAAACCTAAAGGGAAAGACCTAGCACCAAATCCAATTTGCCATCTGATCTAACTTCTGGAGGCAGTCAAAATGAGCCTTAGAATTCTTCCCTACCTTATTCCTGTGCTGAGATACAGGCTGCTCCAACCTGCTGTAAAATGCTTGATTTCGAGAGTGAGCGAAACTAATGAAAACATTGTTGGGGTAAAACCTAAAGGGAAAGACCTAGCACCAAATCCAATTTGCCATCTGATCTAACTTCTGGAGGCAGTCAAAATGAGCCTTAGAATTCTTCCCTACCTTATTCCTGTGCTGAGATACAGGCTGCTCCAACCTGCTGTAAAATGCTTGATTTCGAGAGTGAGCGAAACTAATGAAAACATTGTTGGGGTAAAACCTAAAGGGAAAGACCTAGCACCAAATCCAATTTGCCATCTGATCTAACTTCTGGAGGCAGTCAAAATGAGCCTTAGAATTCTTCCCTACCTTATTCCTGTGCTGAGATACAGGCTGCTCCAACCTGCTGTAAAATGCTTGATTTCGAGAGTGAGCGAAACTAATGAAAACATTGTTGGGGTAAAACCTAAAGGGAAAGACCTAGCACCAAATCCAATTTGCCATCTGATCTAACTTCTGGAGGCAGTCAAAATGAGCCTTAGAATTCTTCCCTACCTTATTCCTGTGCTGAGATACAGGCTGCTCCAACCTGCTGTAAAATGCTTGATTTCGAGAGTGAGCGAAACTAATGAAAACATTGTTGGGGTAAAACCTAAAGGGAAAGACCTAGCACCAAATCCAATTTGCCATCTGATCTAACTTCTGGAGGCAGTCAAAATGAGCCTTAGAATTCTTCCCTACCTTATTCCTGTGCTGAGATACAGGCTGCTCCAACCTGCTGTAAAATGCTTGATTTCGAGAGTGAGCGAAACTAATGAAAACATTGTTGGGGTAAAACCTAAAGGGAAAGACCTAGCACCAAATCCAATTTGCCATCTGATCTAACTTCTGGAGGCAGTCAAAATGAGCCTTAGAATTCTTCCCTACCTTATTCCTGTGCTGAGATACAGGCTGCTCCAACCTGCTGTAAAATGCTTGATTTCGAGAGTGAGCGAAACTAATGAAAACATTGTTGGGGTAAAACCTAAAGGGAAAGACCTAGCACCAAATCCAATTTGCCATCTGATCTAACTTCTGGAGGCAGTCAAAATGAGCCTTAGAATTCTTCCCTACCTTATTCCTGTGCTGAGATACAGGCTGCTCCAACCTGCTGTAAAATGCTTGATTTCGAGAGTGAGCGAAACTAATGAAAACATTGTTGGGGTAAAACCTAAAGGGAAAGACCTAGCACCAAATCCAATTTGCCATCTGATCTAACTTCTGGAGGCAGTCAAAATGAGCCTTAGAATTCTTCCCTACCTTATTCCTGTGCTGAGATACAGGCTGCTCCAACCTGCTGTAAAATGCTTGATTTCGAGAGTGAGCGAAACTAATGAAAACATTGTTGGGGTAAAACCTAAAGGGAAAGACCTAGCACCAAATCCAATTTGCCATCTGATCTAACTTCTGGAGGCAGTCAAAATGAGCCTTAGAATTCTTCCCTACCTTATTCCTGTGCTGAGATACAGGCTGCTCCAACCTGCTGTAAAATGCTTGATTTCGAGAGTGAGCGAAACTAATGAAAACATTGTTGGGGTAAAACCTAAAGGGAAAGACCTAGCACCAAATCCAATTTGCCATCTGATCTAACTTCTGGAGGCAGTCAAAATGAGCCTTAGAATTCTTCCCTACCTTATTCCTGTGCTGAGATACAGGCTGCTCCAACCTGCTGTAAAATGCTTGATTTCGAGAGTGAGCGAAACTAATGAAAACATTGTTGGGGTAAAACCTAAAGGGAAAGACCTAGCACCAAATCCAATTTGCCATCTGATCTAACTTCTGGAGGCAGTCAAAATGAGCCTTAGAATTCTTCCCTACCTTATTCCTGTGCTGAGATACAGGCTGCTCCAACCTGCTGTAAAATGCTTGATTTCGAGAGTGAGCGAAACTAATGAAAACATTGTTGGGGTAAAACCTAAAGGGAAAGACCTAGCACCAAATCCAATTTGCCATCTGATCTAACTTCTGGAGGCAGTCAAAATGAGCCTTAGAATTCTTCCCTACCTTATTCCTGTGCTGAGATACAGGCTGCTCCAACCTGCTGTAAAATGCTTGATTTCGAGAGTGAGCGAAACTAATGAAAACATTGTTGGGGTAAAACCTAAAGGGAAAGACCTAGCACCAAATCCAATTTGCCATCTGATCTAACTTCTGGAGGCAGTCAAAATGAGCCTTAGAATTCTTCCCTACCTTATTCCTGTGCTGAGATACAGGCTGCTCCAACCTGCTGTAAAATGCTTGATTTCGAGAGTGAGCGAAACTAATGAAAACATTGTTGGGGTAAAACCTAAAGGGAAAGACCTAGCACCAAATCCAATTTGCCATCTGATCTAACTTCTGGAGGCAGTCAAAATGAGCCTTAGAATTCTTCCCTACCTTATTCCTGTGCTGAGATACAGGCTGCTCCAACCTGCTGTAAAATGCTTGATTTCGAGAGTGAGCGAAACTAATGAAAACATTGTTGGGGTAAAACCTAAAGGGAAAGACCTAGCACCAAATCCAATTTGCCATCTGATCTAACTTCTGGAGGCAGTCAAAATGAGCCTTAGAATTCTTCCCTACCTTATTCCTGTGCTGAGATACAGGCTGCTCCAACCTGCTGTAAAATGCTTGATTTCGAGAGTGAGCGAAACTAATGAAAACATTGTTGGGGTAAAACCTAAAGGGAAAGACCTAGCACCAAATCCAATTTGCCATCTGATCTAACTTCTGGAGGCAGTCAAAATGAGCCTTAGAATTCTTCCCTACCTTATTCCTGTGCTGAGATACAGGCTGCTCCAACCTGCTGTAAAATGCTTGATTTCGAGAGTGAGCGAAACTAATGAAAACATTGTTGGGGTAAAACCTAAAGGGAAAGACCTAGCACCAAATCCAATTTGCCATCTGATCTAACTTCTGGAGGCAGTCAAAATGAGCCTTAGAATTCTTCCCTACCTTATTCCTGTGCTGAGATACAGGCTGCTCCAACCTGCTGTAAAATGCTTGATTTCGAGAGTGAGCGAAACTAATGAAAACATTGTTGGGGTAAAACCTAAAGGGAAAGACCTAGCACCAAATCCAATTTGCCATCTGATCTAACTTCTGGAGGCAGTCAAAATGAGCCTTAGAATTCTTCCCTACCTTATTCCTGTGCTGAGATACAGGCTGCTCCAACCTGCTGTAAAATGCTTGATTTCGAGAGTGAGCGAAACTAATGAAAACATTGTTGGGGTAAAACCTAAAGGGAAAGACCTAGCACCAAATCCAATTTGCCATCTGATCTAACTTCTGGAGGCAGTCAAAATGAGCCTTAGAATTCTTCCCTACCTTATTCCTGTGCTGAGATACAGGCTGCTCCAACCTGCTGTAAAATGCTTGATTTCGAGAGTGAGCGAAACTAATGAAAACATTGTTGGGGTAAAACCTAAAGGGAAAGACCTAGCACCAAATCCAATTTGCCATCTGATCTAACTTCTGGAGGCAGTCAAAATGAGCCTTAGAATTCTTCCCTACCTTATTCCTGTGCTGAGATACAGGCTGCTCCAACCTGCTGTAAAATGCTTGATTTCGAGAGTGAGCGAAACTAATGAAAACATTGTTGGGGTAAAACCTAAAGGGAAAGACCTAGCACCAAATCCAATTTGCCATCTGATCTAACTTCTGGAGGCAGTCAAAATGAGCCTTAGAATTCTTCCCTACCTTATTCCTGTGCTGAGATACAGGCTGCTCCAACCTGCTGTAAAATGCTTGATTTCGAGAGTGAGCGAAACTAATGAAAACATTGTTGGGGTAAAACCTAAAGGGAAAGACCTAGCACCAAATCCAATTTGCCATCTGATCTAACTTCTGGAGGCAGTCAAAATGAGCCTTAGAATTCTTCCCTACCTTATTCCTGTGCTGAGATACAGGCTGCTCCAACCTGCTGTAAAATGCTTGATTTCGAGAGTGAGCGAAACTAATGAAAACATTGTTGGGGTAAAACCTAAAGGGAAAGACCTAGCACCAAATCCAATTTGCCATCTGATCTAACTTCTGGAGGCAGTCAAAATGAGCCTTAGAATTCTTCCCTACCTTATTCCTGTGCTGAGATACAGGCTGCTCCAACCTGCTGTAAAATGCTTGATTTCGAGAGTGAGCGAAACTAATGAAAACATTGTTGGGGTAAAACCTAAAGGGAAAGACCTAGCACCAAATCCAATTTGCCATCTGATCTAACTTCTGGAGGCAGTCAAAATGAGCCTTAGAATTCTTCCCTACCTTATTCCTGTGCTGAGATACAGGCTGCTCCAACCTGCTGTAAAATGCTTGATTTCGAGAGTGAGCGAAACTAATGAAAACATTGTTGGGGTAAAACCTAAAGGGAAAGACCTAGCACCAAATCCAATTTGCCATCTGATCTAACTTCTGGAGGCAGTCAAAATGAGCCTTAGAATTCTTCCCTACCTTATTCCTGTGCTGAGATACAGGCTGCTCCAACCTGCTGTAAAATGCTTGATTTCGAGAGTGAGCGAAACTAATGAAAACATTGTTGGGGTAAAACCTAAAGGGAAAGACCTAGCACCAAATCCAATTTGCCATCTGATCTAACTTCTGGAGGCAGTCAAAATGAGCCTTAGAATTCTTCCCTACCTTATTCCTGTGCTGAGATACAGGCTGCTCCAACCTGCTGTAAAATGCTTGATTTCGAGAGTGAGCGAAACTAATGAAAACATTGTTGGGGTAAAACCTAAAGGGAAAGACCTAGCACCAAATCCAATTTGCCATCTGATCTAACTTCTGGAGGCAGTCAAAATGAGCCTTAGAATTCTTCCCTACCTTATTCCTGTGCTGAGATACAGGCTGCTCCAACCTGCTGTAAAATGCTTGATTTCGAGAGTGAGCGAAACTAATGAAAACATTGTTGGGGTAAAACCTAAAGGGAAAGACCTAGCACCAAATCCAATTTGCCATCTGATCTAACTTCTGGAGGCAGTCAAAATGAGCCTTAGAATTCTTCCCTACCTTATTCCTGTGCTGAGATACAGGCTGCTCCAACCTGCTGTAAAATGCTTGATTTCGAGAGTGAGCGAAACTAATGAAAACATTGTTGGGGTAAAACCTAAAGGGAAAGACCTAGCACCAAATCCAATTTGCCATCTGATCTAACTTCTGGAGGCAGTCAAAATGAGCCTTAGAATTCTTCCCTACCTTATTCCTGTGCTGAGATACAGGCTGCTCCAACCTGCTGTAAAATGCTTGATTTCGAGAGTGAGCGAAACTAATGAAAACATTGTTGGGGTAAAACCTAAAGGGAAAGACCTAGCACCAAATCCAATTTGCCATCTGATCTAACTTCTGGAGGCAGTCAAAATGAGCCTTAGAATTCTTCCCTACCTTATTCCTGTGCTGAGATACAGGCTGCTCCAACCTGCTGTAAAATGCTTGATTTCGAGAGTGAGCGAAACTAATGAAAACATTGTTGGGGTAAAACCTAAAGGGAAAGACCTAGCACCAAATCCAATTTGCCATCTGATCTAACTTCTGGAGGCAGTCAAAATGAGCCTTAGAATTCTTCCCTACCTTATTCCTGTGCTGAGATACAGGCTGCTCCAACCTGCTGTAAAATGCTTGATTTCGAGAGTGAGCGAAACTAATGAAAACATTGTTGGGGTAAAACCTAAAGGGAAAGACCTAGCACCAAATCCAATTTGCCATCTGATCTAACTTCTGGAGGCAGTCAAAATGAGCCTTAGAATTCTTCCCTACCTTATTCCTGTGCTGAGATACAGGCTGCTCCAACCTGCTGTAAAATGCTTGATTTCGAGAGTGAGCGAAACTAATGAAAACATTGTTGGGGTAAAACCTAAAGGGAAAGACCTAGCACCAAATCCAATTTGCCATCTGATCTAACTTCTGGAGGCAGTCAAAATGAGCCTTAGAATTCTTCCCTACCTTATTCCTGTGCTGAGATACAGGCTGCTCCAACCTGCTGTAAAATGCTTGATTTCGAGAGTGAGCGAAACTAATGAAAACATTGTTGGGGTAAAACCTAAAGGGAAAGACCTAGCACCAAATCCAATTTGCCATCTGATCTAACTTCTGGAGGCAGTCAAAATGAGCCTTAGAATTCTTCCCTACCTTATTCCTGTGCTGAGATACAGGCTGCTCCAACCTGCTGTAAAATGCTTGATTTCGAGAGTGAGCGAAACTAATGAAAACATTGTTGGGGTAAAACCTAAAGGGAAAGACCTAGCACCAAATCCAATTTGCCATCTGATCTAACTTCTGGAGGCAGTCAAAATGAGCCTTAGAATTCTTCCCTACCTTATTCCTGTGCTGAGATACAGGCTGCTCCAACCTGCTGTAAAATGCTTGATTTCGAGAGTGAGCGAAACTAATGAAAACATTGTTGGGGTAAAACCTAAAGGGAAAGACCTAGCACCAAATCCAATTTGCCATCTGATCTAACTTCTGGAGGCAGTCAAAATGAGCCTTAGAATTCTTCCCTACCTTATTCCTGTGCTGAGATACAGGCTGCTCCAACCTGCTGTAAAATGCTTGATTTCGAGAGTGAGCGAAACTAATGAAAACATTGTTGGGGTAAAACCTAAAGGGAAAGACCTAGCACCAAATCCAATTTGCCATCTGATCTAACTTCTGGAGGCAGTCAAAATGAGCCTTAGAATTCTTCCCTACCTTATTCCTGTGCTGAGATACAGGCTGCTCCAACCTGCTGTAAAATGCTTGATTTCGAGAGTGAGCGAAACTAATGAAAACATTGTTGGGGTAAAACCTAAAGGGAAAGACCTAGCACCAAATCCAATTTGCCATCTGATCTAACTTCTGGAGGCAGTCAAAATGAGCCTTAGAATTCTTCCCTACCTTATTCCTGTGCTGAGATACAGGCTGCTCCAACCTGCTGTAAAATGCTTGATTTCGAGAGTGAGCGAAACTAATGAAAACATTGTTGGGGTAAAACCTAAAGGGAAAGACCTAGCACCAAATCCAATTTGCCATCTGATCTAACTTCTGGAGGCAGTCAAAATGAGCCTTAGAATTCTTCCCTACCTTATTCCTGTGCTGAGATACAGGCTGCTCCAACCTGCTGTAAAATGCTTGATTTCGAGAGTGAGCGAAACTAATGAAAACATTGTTGGGGTAAAACCTAAAGGGAAAGACCTAGCACCAAATCCAATTTGCCATCTGATCTAACTTCTGGAGGCAGTCAAAATGAGCCTTAGAATTCTTCCCTACCTTATTCCTGTGCTGAGATACAGGCTGCTCCAACCTGCTGTAAAATGCTTGATTTCGAGAGTGAGCGAAACTAATGAAAACATTGTTGGGGTAAAACCTAAAGGGAAAGACCTAGCACCAAATCCAATTTGCCATCTGATCTAACTTCTGGAGGCAGTCAAAATGAGCCTTAGAATTCTTCCCTACCTTATTCCTGTGCTGAGATACAGGCTGCTCCAACCTGCTGTAAAATGCTTGATTTCGAGAGTGAGCGAAACTAATGAAAACATTGTTGGGGTAAAACCTAAAGGGAAAGACCTAGCACCAAATCCAATTTGCCATCTGATCTAACTTCTGGAGGCAGTCAAAATGAGCCTTAGAATTCTTCCCTACCTTATTCCTGTGCTGAGATACAGGCTGCTCCAACCTGCTGTAAAATGCTTGATTTCGAGAGTGAGCGAAACTAATGAAAACATTGTTGGGGTAAAACCTAAAGGGAAAGACCTAGCACCAAATCCAATTTGCCATCTGATCTAACTTCTGGAGGCAGTCAAAATGAGCCTTAGAATTCTTCCCTACCTTATTCCTGTGCTGAGATACAGGCTGCTCCAACCTGCTGTAAAATGCTTGATTTCGAGAGTGAGCGAAACTAATGAAAACATTGTTGGGGTAAAACCTAAAGGGAAAGACCTAGCACCAAATCCAATTTGCCATCTGATCTAACTTCTGGAGGCAGTCAAAATGAGCCTTAGAATTCTTCCCTACCTTATTCCTGTGCTGAGATACAGGCTGCTCCAACCTGCTGTAAAATGCTTGATTTCGAGAGTGAGCGAAACTAATGAAAACATTGTTGGGGTAAAACCTAAAGGGAAAGACCTAGCACCAAATCCAATTTGCCATCTGATCTAACTTCTGGAGGCAGTCAAAATGAGCCTTAGAATTCTTCCCTACCTTATTCCTGTGCTGAGATACAGGCTGCTCCAACCTGCTGTAAAATGCTTGATTTCGAGAGTGAGCGAAACTAATGAAAACATTGTTGGGGTAAAACCTAAAGGGAAAGACCTAGCACCAAATCCAATTTGCCATCTGATCTAACTTCTGGAGGCAGTCAAAATGAGCCTTAGAATTCTTCCCTACCTTATTCCTGTGCTGAGATACAGGCTGCTCCAACCTGCTGTAAAATGCTTGATTTCGAGAGTGAGCGAAACTAATGAAAACATTGTTGGGGTAAAACCTAAAGGGAAAGACCTAGCACCAAATCCAATTTGCCATCTGATCTAACTTCTGGAGGCAGTCAAAATGAGCCTTAGAATTCTTCCCTACCTTATTCCTGTGCTGAGATACAGGCTGCTCCAACCTGCTGTAAAATGCTTGATTTCGAGAGTGAGCGAAACTAATGAAAACATTGTTGGGGTAAAACCTAAAGGGAAAGACCTAGCACCAAATCCAATTTGCCATCTGATCTAACTTCTGGAGGCAGTCAAAATGAGCCTTAGAATTCTTCCCTACCTTATTCCTGTGCTGAGATACAGGCTGCTCCAACCTGCTGTAAAATGCTTGATTTCGAGAGTGAGCGAAACTAATGAAAACATTGTTGGGGTAAAACCTAAAGGGAAAGACCTAGCACCAAATCCAATTTGCCATCTGATCTAACTTCTGGAGGCAGTCAAAATGAGCCTTAGAATTCTTCCCTACCTTATTCCTGTGCTGAGATACAGGCTGCTCCAACCTGCTGTAAAATGCTTGATTTCGAGAGTGAGCGAAACTAATGAAAACATTGTTGGGGTAAAACCTAAAGGGAAAGACCTAGCACCAAATCCAATTTGCCATCTGATCTAACTTCTGGAGGCAGTCAAAATGAGCCTTAGAATTCTTCCCTACCTTATTCCTGTGCTGAGATACAGGCTGCTCCAACCTGCTGTAAAATGCTTGATTTCGAGAGTGAGCGAAACTAATGAAAACATTGTTGGGGTAAAACCTAAAGGGAAAGACCTAGCACCAAATCCAATTTGCCATCTGATCTAACTTCTGGAGGCAGTCAAAATGAGCCTTAGAATTCTTCCCTACCTTATTCCTGTGCTGAGATACAGGCTGCTCCAACCTGCTGTAAAATGCTTGATTTCGAGAGTGAGCGAAACTAATGAAAACATTGTTGGGGTAAAACCTAAAGGGAAAGACCTAGCACCAAATCCAATTTGCCATCTGATCTAACTTCTGGAGGCAGTCAAAATGAGCCTTAGAATTCTTCCCTACCTTATTCCTGTGCTGAGATACAGGCTGCTCCAACCTGCTGTAAAATGCTTGATTTCGAGAGTGAGCGAAACTAATGAAAACATTGTTGGGGTAAAACCTAAAGGGAAAGACCTAGCACCAAATCCAATTTGCCATCTGATCTAACTTCTGGAGGCAGTCAAAATGAGCCTTAGAATTCTTCCCTACCTTATTCCTGTGCTGAGATACAGGCTGCTCCAACCTGCTGTAAAATGCTTGATTTCGAGAGTGAGCGAAACTAATGAAAACATTGTTGGGGTAAAACCTAAAGGGAAAGACCTAGCACCAAATCCAATTTGCCATCTGATCTAACTTCTGGAGGCAGTCAAAATGAGCCTTAGGCATTCTTCCCTACCTTATTCCTGTGCTGAGATACAGGCTGCTCCAACCTGCTGTAAAATGCTTGATTTCGAGAGTGAGCGAAACTAATGAAAACATTGTTGGGGTAAAACCTAAAGGGAAAGACCTAGCACCAAATCCAATTTGCCATCTGATCTAACTTCTGGAGGCAGTCAAAATGAGCCTTAGAATTCTTCCCTACCTTATTCCTGTGCTGAGATACAGGCTGCTCCAACCTGCTGTAAAATGCTTGATTTCGAGAGTGAGCGAAACTAATGAAAACATTGTTGGGGTAAAACCTAAAGGGAAAGACCTAGCACCAAATCCAATTTGCCATCTGATCTAACTTCTGCTGGCAGTCAAAATCGAGCCCTTAGCAATTCTTCCCCATACCTTATTCCTGTGCTGAGACTACCAGGCTGCTCCAACCTGCTGTAAAATGCTTTGATTTCGAGAGTGAGCGAAACTAATGAAAACATTGTCTGGGGTAAAACCTTAAAGGGAAAGACCTAGCACCAAATCCAATTTGCCATATGATCTAACTTCATCGAGGCAAGACAAAAATGAGCCTTAGACATTTATCCCTACCTTGATCCTGTGCTGAGATACAGGCTGCCTCCAACCTGCTGTAAAATGCTTGATCTCGAGCGTGAGCGAAACTAATGAAAACATTGTTGGGGTAAAACCTAAAGGGGAAAGACCTAGCACCAAATCCAATTTGCCATCTGATCAGTCAAAATGAGCCTTAGAATTCTTCCCTACCTTATTCCTGTGCTGAGATACAGGCTGCTCCAACCTGCTGTAAAATGCTTGATTTCGAGAGTGAGCGAAACTAATGAAAACATTGTTGGGGTAAAACCTAAAGGGAAAGACCTAGCACCAAATCCAATTTGCCATCTGATCTAACTTCTGGAGGCAGTCAAAATGAGCCTTAGAATTCTTCCCTACCTTATTCCTGTGCTGAGATACAGGCTGCTCCAACCTGCTGTAAAATGCTTGATTTCGAGAGTGAGCGAAACTAATGAAAACATTGTTGGGGTAAAACCTAAAGGGAAAGACCTAGCACCAAATCCAATTTGCCATCTGATCTAACTTCTGG